>NC_134700.1:172829845-173129845 GCF_043290135.1 Rhipicephalus microplus | reverse complement strand
AATAAATCCCACCCCCCTCTCCACTTATTTCTTCCTCCCCCGCCCCATACAAACACACACAAGAACGCGCGCAGACAGGCGTTGAATGCGTCACTTCGAATATTTTTTTTCATTCTTCATATCAAGACATCAACACGTATTTAAATATTTTGGAGCATATAAGTTGTCAGTGACAACTCTCACCAACAACAGGGGACCACACCTTTCTGCATCTTATTTGGGTAGTATGGTACAAAAAAGGGGAGGGGAGAGAAGCTTCATTTGGTGTAAATAAGAGAATACTTCAGCAAGGCAGCACCATGTAGAAAAGCAAGGTAGTGTTTTTTTTATTATGCTTTGGATTCCCCGCATTAAAACTGTGGTTTAACTCGATCCACTTCTGACTAAACATACTCTGGAAGTTCTATCTATCTATCTATCTATCTATCTATAGATAGATAGATAGATAGATAGATAGATAGATAGATAGATAGATAGATAGACAGATAGATAGATAGATAGATAGATAGATAGATAGATAGATAGATAGATAGATAGATAGATAGATAGATAGATAGATAGATAGATAGATAGATAGATAGATAGATAGATAGATAGATAGATAGATAGATAGATAGATAGATAGATAGATAGATAGATAGATAGATAGATAGATAGATAGATAGATAGATAGATAGATATAAAACCAACATGAATTTAGAAAGGCCCTATCATGCGAAACAGCTTTTCGTATTCACGACTGACCTACATCATCACTTAGATCTAAACTTGCAAATTGACTGTCTTTTTCTGGATTTTTCAAAAGCTTTCGATCGTCTTGCTCACTGCCACTTAAACCCTAAACTCTCTTCTTTGTGTACAGATTCATCAACTCTGTCATGGATACGGAACTTTCTTACTAACCGGAACGAATTCACCATTGTTAATGACTTTTCATCCCCACTTTCATACGTTTGTTCTGGTGTGCCGTAAGGGAGTGTTCTCTGTCCACTGCTTTTTTTTTTTCTTATTTATTAATGACTTACCAAGTAATTTATCCTCACAAGTGCGCATTTTCGCTGATGACTGTATAATTTACCGAGCAATAACTAGTACTTGTGACCACGTGCCCCGCCGCGGTGGTCTAGTGGCTAAGGTACTCGGCTGCTGACCCGCAGGTCGCGGGTTCGATTCCCGGCAGCGGCGGCTGCATTTCCGATGGAGGCGGAAATGTTGTAGGCCCGTGTGCTCAGATTTGGGCGCACGTTAAAGAACCCCAGGTGGTCGAAATTTCCGGAGCCCTCCACTACGGCGTCTCTCATAATCATATGGTGGTTTTGGGACGTTAAACCCCACAAATCAATCAATACTTGTGACCACGTAATAATTCAAAATGACCTCGACCTCATCAGCAATTGGTGTAATAGTTGGCTAATGTCCCTTAATTCAAGTAAATGTAAAGTAATGTCCTTCTCTTGCAAACATTCTAACTTTGAGTTTTCTTACTTTATTAATGGCAATCCCGTATCTAGTGTTGACTCTTTTAAATATTTAGGTGTAACCTTCACATCTAACCTTTGTTGCACTACCCACATCACCAACATCTGCAGTGACGCCTCACGATCATTAGGCTACATACGCCGCAATCTACGTAAGACGCCCACAAATATACGTGCTTTAGCTTACGTAACATTTGTTCGCCCTCAGCTAGAATTCGCTTCTGCAGTTTGGTCCCCTCATTACAGCTATTTAACTAACATGCTGGAATCAATCCAGAATAGAGCCGCTAGATTCGTCTCACACAACTACGATCACAGCGCAAGCACAACACAAATTAAAAAAAAAACTTATCACTTTCCCTTTTGAGCAGCCGACGTGATCTAAACCTCCTTTCATTATTTCATAAATACGTACATGAAACAAGGCCATTATCAATGACATTGCAAACATCTGCATTCACATCAAAGAGACTAAATAATCATCTTTCGTTCACACGCATATACGGTAAAACATACATTTTTAACTCATCTGCACTCCCCAGTGTCATCCGCATGTGGAACAGCCTTCCAGATGAAGTCGTAGCAGAACGCAATCGGGAAAAATTCCGGCACCTTCTACTCACCCATTTACATGACTAACTGCTCGTTTTATTCATATCAAAATCGGCACCTACGCGTTTATTCACTACTAGTATCTCGCTTTTTTTTTTCTCTTACCTTAAACTTATTTTGTATGATGGTTTGAATACTAACATGCCATTTAGTTCTGTTGTGTTTTATTCAGTGATGTTTTCTTTTGATTAATAGAAAGTCTTTTCACAATTTGTGCTTGTTTTTTTAGCTTCTTTTAAATCATTATCTCACGCGTATACTCATCCGATGTTCATTGCCGTTCTATAGCTATTAAAATTATTATTAATATTTTCTCATTCTTATTCCTGTTAGGACTCCTATAATCAATAACATTTAGTTCATGTTATTGTTTGTAGGGAAAGTGTACCGATTCATGTATGTATTCCTTTTATGCTCCCCTTACACAATGCCCTGTTGGGTCTGTAAAGCATTTTGAATAAATAAATAAATATATATATATATATATATATATATATACATATATATATATATATATATATATATATATATATATATATATATATATATATATATATATATATATATATATATATATATGGGATATGGCACAACGGGAGCGTTGTCAACAAAGATAAATATATTTAATTTATTTACCAGCAGTTTCGGGAGGGAGGGGTCCTCCCTTCATCAGGGGATACGAATTATACTCATCCCCTGATGGGAGGACCTCCCCCTAAGGGAGGACCTCTCCCGAAACTGCTGGGAAATAAATATATTTATTCTTGTTGACAACGCTCCCGTTGTGCCATATCCCATACCTTCACGAACTGGCCCATTGAATTATTACTCCCACTATATATATATATATATCTTCCTGCGTCGGGGTGCTCTCGCGATCGCCACTTTAACTTGGGGTATACACCAAAATTTGAAATGAATATGTGGGGTTTAACGTCCCAAAACCACCATTTGATTATGAGAGACGCCGTAGTGGAGGGCTCCGGAAATTTCGACCACCTGGGGTTCTTTAACGTGCACTCAAATCTGAGTACACGGGCCTACAACATTTCCGCCTCCATCGGAAATGCAGCCGCCACACCAAAATTAGAAAGGGTAAGAGGGTTTGACTAATATGCCTAGCTAGTCAGGACATGAATAACGTAAAAGTCGGACAGCGTACGTTGTAAACCCCTCCCTTCGGATACATGTGGCACATACCCATAACCACGGGCAGTTGTACGTAGGTATATGCTCCTTAGGCGAGTGACAATTTATATCTGCCCAGAAACGGTGAGGACAGACATCGGTAATTTATATGCGATAGCGTTAAAAAAAAGCTGGCACCGGAAGCGTTGACGAGACCACTACAAATAACGAATATCAGGGTACCAGCTGAAATCAAGCCCAAGCTTCTTGCGTGGCAATAAAGTATTCTACCATACAGCAACGCCAGGTCTCAGAACTACTTAGAAAAAAGGTCCTATGCATGCTTAATATTGGTAAAACGCCCACTGTGGTTGCAGTAATTGGCTATAGCATTTTATAAACATTGATTATGCAGCTGTATATGCATATACAGGTGTCACGTCACGTTTATGCCAGTTGCTTAATCAACCGTCATCCACTGAAGTTGTTCTACGTAACTTTGGCCATGATTATCAACCATTCTTGCAAGTACAAGGGACACATGTCCAGATTACTGCTTCTGGGGTTTTTAATACCCTTGCTCCTGTTGGCACCATTGCGCAACTGGAGACAACTAAGCGTAACCACTACACCAGCACAGAGAACAAAACTATCTATGTCTACTTCGGTTGTCGCTTTCGCGCAACAAAGGAGCCAGCGTAAGTTTCCCTCTTCTTAGCCATGCGGTTTGAATAAGTGGCACAGTAATTTCTGGAAAAATATAATGTAGCACTATTTACGAGTTTACTTATGCTTCCCAACAAAGTAGTCCGCAAAATTTAGAGTTTCAGTGAAGGCGTCTGGGGTGAATGCCGAGCAGAACGCATCAATTGCTATCAATAATAAAAGTCACTGCTAAAAACACCTAGGAATTCCTACAGCTTTCTATATCTTGCCCATGATATTCTTTTTTGTCATAGAAATAAATTGCAGTGACCTTTACTTTTTCACGTTAGATATTGTTTTTTTCTTCGGAAAGAAACAGAGTGGGACTCTTGCGAGTGTCTTGGGGATACATTGTAATAAAATGGCATATGAGCACGGGCGTTCACCGTGTCCATGGAAACAACACGTGAAGGTCTGGAGTGTTTTCATTACGAAGAAGACGACGAAGCTGTTGCTGCTTGGCTAAGTAGCTCTGTCTGCATTTATCGTTTATTTTTGTTTATATTACGGCTCAGCACTGCTCAAGACGTCGGACGACTCGAAAAGGTACCTGCCGTATCGGCGACCGACGGGTACTGCGCAGCCCGCCCCGTCGAAATGTGCTAGAAGAAACGAAACAAGCATCGGGGAGAGCGCCGCCATGACCTCCCAAGGTGTGACACCAGGTCAGAAGCACCAGCTGGCTGGCGCAAGCATACCTGACGGCAAGCGACAACACAGCGTTGCATCAGAGGACGAATCAACTGTCGTCGGGGACCACAACGGGGCGAACCTCACAGATCAAGACATGGACGAGGGTGGTTTCCGCCTTGTGCGACATCGCAAAGACAGGACGGTGGGCATTCCTGTGTTAATTGCTCCAACATCCGAAGGAGCTAACTTGAGGCAAGTGAATCCTATTGACCTATACTCGGAATTTGAAACGATTCTCGGTGGAGCCCCAGTTAAGAGCCGTTTCACAGCACAGGGAGCCCTGCTCTTGGATATAGAGACAGAACACCAAGCTAATATGCTTCTAGAGACCAATACTATCTGTGGCTTTGCCATATCTGCCCGTGTACCACACAGCTACATGAAAAATACATGCATTATAAAAGGGGTCCCAAGATGGTACTCGGACGAAGAGCTGTTAACCTACCTGAGACCTCAGGGAGTATACCACGCAAGAAGAATCATACAACGAGTCCAAACCTCATCCACCGAATGGGAATCAAGGCGCACTGACTCTGTAGTTCTCACATTCGCTCCAAATTCGGAACGCCCAGAGAAGATCAACCTTGGCTTCACCAGACACGAGTTGGTAGACTACGTGGAGACGCCACCACGCTGTTTTAAATGTCAGCGTTTTGGACATGTTGCTAAGCACTGTCGTGGGGAACAAAGGTGTAAGTGCTGTGGGGGGCCTCATGACTTTAAGACGTGTACAAGTAAAGAAAAACTTGTGTGTGCAAACTGTGGCGGCGACCACCCAGCTAGCTACGGCCAATGTCCAGCACGAACAGCTGCGCAGCGCAGAAATAAGACGTTTGTCCTCGGCCCAAAGACTGTGAACGAACCATCGCTCACAAAGAAGACGTCCGGCGCGCCACAGCATGGCGGTTCGGAAAACGAGTACGCAGGAAATTTTCCGCGCCTAAAGCCGACAAGAGCTGGTACTGAGTCAACGCAAGTGCTCAACGCTGGTGAGAAATGTATCACGAAAGAGTCCGCCAAGCGCACCTACGCTGATGCACTGAGCCCACCTCAAGTACCATCTGGAAGCCAACAGCAAGAAAACCTCGAGCACGTTATTCGCGCTCTGTTCACCGCACTACGTTCACACGTCGCTAAGATGCCTGCGAGTTCAACGAAGGATATGTTGGAAGCAGTCCTGGCTCTAGAGTCAGTGTTACTTTGCTCTGATTCCACAAACACACAGTAGAATAATGGCAGCCCACCTGGTCTATTTCGTCCTTCAAAAGTGCCCTTAATAATGCAATGGAACTGCGCCGGTCTTCTAAAACGCCTGTGCGAACTCAACCTTTTCCTGCGCGACATTCCAATACCGATTCTAGCCCTCTCCGAAGCCGGCCTACCGATTGCAAGGACGCTCCCAGGGTACACCCGACACGGCAACCCGAGCATAACGTCGTTTGCAAATGGAAGCGCAATGATATACATAAGGCGGGAAATCCCTCACGTCGCCTTACCAGTGCAAGACCTCTGTTCCAACTCACTGGAAGTCACTGCTGTGCAAGTGTGCCTGGGAAACCGAAAACTGAGTGTGGTATCGGTGTACATAAGCCCACGAAAAAAGGTCTCTATGGAGACTTTCCTAAATAACCTTTGCACTCGATGTCCCGCACCCCGAATAATCTGTGGTGATTTTAACGCGCACCATCCACTCTGGGGAGATAAGAGTGTCGATTTTCGAGGCAAGGAACTTCTAGCAGCTGCGGATGCTGCCGACTTATGTGTGGCGAACAATGGCAAACCTACATTTTTCAGGCCACCAGATTCATGGAGTGCAATAGACCTTGTACTTCACTCCACGGACCTTCTGGTATCATCGACCACGGCTCCAGACAAGATGGGCAGCGACCATTTCCCCATCTTCACCAATATCCTGGGATTTCGAACTGCTGGTCGACAATTCTGCAATGTAACACGTTGGGACACCTACAGAGAAGTGTTGGACAAATCCACTGGTGAGCTGTTCGCAGATATGTTGCAAGGCAAGCGATCAGCAACTTCATTGCTGAAACTGCCCGACCATTTTCCTGCTCCTGACTTGAAATTGAAGAACCTCTGCGCAGCACGTAGACGGGCGGAGCGGAAATTAATCAGAACAAAAGGGAATCCGTCTGCAAAAACCGAATATAACAGGATAAACGCTGCGATTCGTCACCATACAAAAAAATTAAGACGAAATCAATGGGCCGCTTTCTGTGAGAGTTTATCAACGTTTACGCCCTTGACAAAGATACGGGCAGTAATAAATAGTCTTTCTGGGAAGATCCGAACACACAGGCCATTCGAAGCACTCGCTTTGAAACAAGGGATAGATTTGCAAACCCTTGCAGAGGATTTCGCAGACGTGTACATATCTGGTAGATCAGCAGGAGCGGCGATTCCTCTGTCACCCCAGTTTTTTCACACGATGGATACGCCATTCACCTTCCGAGAGCTGGATATGGCACTTAGCAAATTAAGAAGACGCTGTGCCGTGGGTCCCGATTTGATCAGCAATCAAATGCTGACAAATCTACCATATGAGCGAAAAAGGGCCCTTTTGGACATATTTAATCATGTCTGGAGCACGGAAGAGATCCCATTTGTTTGGAAGACAGCTTGGGTGGTGCCAGTCTTAAAGTCCGGAAAGAATCCTGCGAGCCTCGCGTCATATCGACCGGTATCTCTTACATCATGCGTATCTAAGCTGATGGAAAGATTAATATGTACAAGATTAACTTGGTACCTTGAACAAGGAAGACGATGGCCATCGTGTATGACCGGATTTCGCCCACGACTGAGTGCCCAGGACAGTGTTTTGGACCTATTAAGCCACATCGAGCACCACCGTGTCAGCGGACTCTCGACACTCGCCGTGTTCATTGACGTTGCCAAGGCATATGATTGTGTGCTTCAGGCAGGCATCGTGAACGGGCTCCAAGCCATGGGTGTGTCGGGAAATGCTCTTCGGTTCATACATGAATTTCTCAGAGACCGTTGTGTCCGTGTTAAGCTTGGAAATGTAATGAGCGAAGAGAGACGCGTTTCCCTCGGCGTCCCACAAGGAAGTGTTCTATCTCCCTTGCTTTTTAACGCTGCCATGGCCAGCCTTCCCGACACTCTGCACTTAGCTCTGAAAGCAGTTAAAATATCCATCTACGCCGATGACATCTGCATTTGGATCTCAGGGTATTAGCACAAACGTTTGCCCCGGATAGCACAGAACGCTATTTCAATCATTGAGCGTCACTTGTTGACACTCGGTCTATCTTTATCAGCGGAAAAATCGGCCTTCATGCTCTTCCCGGGAGCGCGACGGAAGTCAACACGTCTGTCGCTGAGTATTCGAGGCCACTCAATTCGTTGTGCAACAAGTGTCCGTTTCCTGGGCATTACCATCGACAACAAGCTATTATGGCGACGTGCGGTTGATGGTATAGTCACTGCATCAGTGCAAAGGATCAACGCTCTTCGTCGCATGGCAGGGGTCCGTTGGGGCAACAATCATATGTCCATGCTTAAATTAAATGATGCGCTTATAACAAGCCGCATTATTTATCAGCTGCCCCTGATATCACCATCACCAAGCCAGTTCGAACGCCTAGAGGCAGTGCACAGAAAGGGCCTTCGCTTGGCGATGGGAGTCCCTCAGGCGGCTTCAAACACGAAGGTCACCAATGAAGCCGAGTCTCTGCCGCTCCGCCTTTTGGCATCTCAGGCCTTATTGACGCAGCTGTCAAGACTGGGCGAGTCCTTCGCAGGCACGGCGCTTCTCCGGCGGCTAAGAGCAAGAACTGGCTCACATTTAAACGCGGCACTAAACACATTTCATTATTTAGGCTTGAAACTGCCTAAACGGCGCCCTATGGACCCGCCATGGTCTTTTGTGGATGTTGCGTGCAACTTCAGCGTACCCAAGCTACCAGCGAAGCGCACCATTCCAGCCGCGGAAGCAAAATTTCTTGCCCTGGACCACTTGAGCACCATGTACCGCGGCCACCTACAAGTGTACACCGACGGATCAGTGTGCACACAGACGGATAGCTGCGCAGCGGCTTTCTGCATACCCTGCCTGGGCGTGTCATGGTCGGGCCGCCTGTATCGCGTGGTTTCGTCCACAACGGTAGAAAGCGCTGCAATTACGGCGGCTTTGCGAAAACTGCGATCCTTTTCTGCACGAGATGTTGTAGTGCTGACGGACTCCAAATCGGCGCTACAAAGACTGCATCGTGGCCTACCTCAAGAAAAGTTCACCAGGCAATCTCTGGCACTAATCAAACACCTAAATGGCAAGAGTTTTAATATAAAGTTCCAGTGGATCCCATCCCACGTTGGCATTGAGGGCAATGAAAAGGCTGATGCCCTTGCTTGCGAAGCACGTACATCGTTTCCAAAAGTAAGAATTCCCAAGACTTACCAGAACAACAAAGATGTGATACGCAATCATTTCAAGGCGATCTACAAGTTTCCACACCAAGCATGTGTAATTCATGGACTTTCTCGTGAAGAAGCGACGCTGTTGTACCGCATTAGAACCGGCTCCGCATACATCCCGGCCTGGTCATTCAAGACTGGGAGATACGCTTCCCCGTTCTGTGCCTTCTGTGGTGACATTGGGGATATTGAACATTTCATTTGGCTTTGCCCACAGTTTATGTGCAAAGAGCAGCGATGATCCGCACTTTGCGAAAAGGCTGTCATAGACACTGGACAGTTGATGACATCATCTTTCCTGAAGGACCCGCGGCAACTAGGAGGAACGTGCAACGAATTTTGTTAGTCTTCCTGCGAGACACTGGGCTGTCTGACACGTGGTGACATTTTCCAAATTCAGGAGATGCTCAGGCGGAACAATTGCCGGCCATGCAGGCCAGGCTAACCCCGCCTGCTACAACGCCACCACCACCACCACCACCCCTGTTTTCATTATAACCCAAGAGGCCTCGCTCCGATAGTACAAAAGGACTAGCATTTTTGAATGACGAGAAGGCCCCTTTCGTGCATTCTGATGGAGAAAGGGTAGTCAGTTGAAGCGAACCGATGGGAAGGTTATACTGTGCTAGGCTCAAAAGGAACAGCGCGTTCACAAAAAGACCACTCGAAATGTTTTTTACAGTCGTGGTGTATCTCGAGTGCCTATAACAGCATCGAGCCGCTTGAACAAATTTAGTGGTCTAAGCACTGAAAAGTTTTACTTGAAGAAAAGCTCAATGACCTGCTCATTGTTTGAAGGGTCGTTACCGGCGATCACGGAGATACATTGCGAAAAAGATCGAGGTTCTTCCGAGTCATTCGTGAATTCCATAGCTCCGCGAGCACTTCTATCATTCGGCCCCGCGCTCTTGAAACACATATACAAACATTCTTCTTAGAGCGAGGCTTCAGCGAATCCTGAAGAGGAGCGCATAGCTGGCAAAGGCGATCGGCCAGTGGAATTGAAGAACACCTATAACGAACTGAAAGCGTTGTGCATTTCGTGCTTCAGTCCTTGTACAGTGCTGTTTTAGACGCAAAGCAGCCCTTTTAATAGTCTGTGTAACGCTGTCCCTCCGTACAAATCCAACGCGCGCCGCAGGTGTTAGCGCGGTGCCAAGTAGGTCACGCCCCTGCTATAAGCGTTGACGTCACGCTCCCCTCTATGTGCGCACTCTTACTCTCTACCACGTCTGCCGTGCGCTCACCGCGGCGCCCGCAGCTGCCATCTTGTCCGTTCACCCGCAACACCTGCCGCGACCACCGCTTGCTGCACCGCCGACTCGTCGGTTCACATGCAATAAACCTGACACGCACCTAACGTTCGCGTTGAAACATATATGTACATGTCACCTACACAAGGCCTACGCCAGCCACACCTTCAAACAAATCTTCCAGCGCTCACCACAGCACCCGCGTTAGTGCCGTTCAACCCTTGACGCCACCCGCACGCAACGCTGCTGCTTCGCACCCCATCAGGGTTTCCTTCGGGGAGAGTGAGGGAGTGAGTGAGTGAACAAACATCATCCAAACCAGCGGGTTGAGGCGTGAACCTAAGCCACGCCAGGGGTGGTGGAGAGACCCTGTCTCTCAGCCGCCTCCCGTGCTCGCTGGATGGCCCATATTTGACCTGCCCGATCTGATCTGATCAGTGCGGCTCTCGACCGCACCACAAGCTGTTCTAGGCAGACTGCTTTCCAATAAAACATGCTCCAGGGTGGCGTGTCTAGTGCTACATAGCTTACGCGAGTCATCTGGGTATAGTTAGGGGTAGATGCAATTAAGGTCACTGGGTTGAGAAATGTCCTGTTAAGAAGTCGTCTCCAGTCAACCACCTGAAATTTGTCTATTTGGAGCTAGCTGGTGGAAATCCGCGCCTCGACTTTGGTACAATTGGATAATGTTGCAGAACCTAAACACTTTGTCCCTCTCCCACCACTCATCTCCTTTCGGAACCCCATGTGAAGCTCCATCACGCGACGCAGTAAGCTCCCTCGTTGACCTGGGAACAGGTACTCACACGGGGTGTGGGGTGGGAACCATATGATATACCTTTCTTCGAATTCCCCAGATGATATGGGCTTAGCCTTCAGAAGGAGTATGCTAGGTGGCACGAGAAATATTCTTTTTCGCGCGTAGTTACGGATGGCCAACTGCGAGTCGCTGATGACGTATCTTAATTTTGGGGAAATTATGGTCTGTGCTATAGCCACCTCTTCCGCGATTTCCGAGTTATCAGAGCGTATGGAGCACGCGCACTTGTGGTCTGTGTTTATTACTGCCGCAGTGTAGGATTAGTGACTCGGGTAATTGACTGCGCCCACGAACAACGCCTCCTTGTCTCTACCGTAGGCCTCGAATAGAGCTCTACCTCGGCTTTCTCTATTGCCTTGATTAAGTTCAGGGTGCATGTTTTTGTGCGAATCGGGGACATAGATCTTTTCCCTGATCAGCTTTGGAACCGACACTTTATTTCCTTGTTGTCAATGGTAATTAATTCCCAACTTGTCAACGATACTACATCCTTTGCGCCTGCTACCTAGACTTTCCAACTGGGCAATTTGTTGAGCTTCAATCAGGTCCTCTAAAGTGCTGTGTACACCCAGTTGAAGTAGTTTCTCGGTGCTAGTGCTATCTGGAAGGCGTAAAGCTTTCTTGTATGCCTTTCGTATGAGTGCGTTGATCTTGAGCGTTTCGGCTGTAAAATAATTTAGACATGCTGCTACGTATATGAAATGCCTTATGGCGAATGACGTTAGCCTCTTTCATGCCATTGTGTTTGTTTGAGATGGTCCAAGATTTTCTTTTTATACTACCCTCATGCGTTGCGCGAATATTTTTGCGTTGGCTCATCGACAAATATTGTCACGTAAGAGTGAGGGTAGCCCGAAGACAGGAGACCGGGAGGCTAGTAGAAATAGGAGATCCGTTTATTGGGCGGACTTGCGCCCACTAAAGGTAAACAGACACATCGGCTTAGCGGGTGGCGAACAGCGTGTTCGACGGCCGTCGGGGAACAGAATGTCCCACTGGATCGCAAGGCGCGTTCACCATCCGAGATACAGTCACCGTAGCGTCTGGTGCTATCTCGTTATCAACGAATGGTCGACGTGCGGGCCATGATCTTCGCAGATGAATCGCGGTGCATCCTGGACCACGATAAGGCCGCGTGCCGGCGGTATTGGCATGCGCAACACTATCCGCAATACGCCTCGCGGCATTGCTCCCCTCCTCAACGTAAGCATCGACCCGATGCTTTGTTTAAAATGAAACCAAAACAAAAGGACAGCCTGTGTGAAGGTAAATGTCAAATAAGCACGAATCACGCACACATAAACAAAACAAGAGATGCAAACAGGGAGCCTCCTTCAGCGCGTATGATAGGGCTTCAAACGGGTGACGTGTACTACTTCTTGTCATGCGCGGCGTCGTTGGGATGAGCTAGCCCCATCAGGGACCACTTCATAGTCCACTTCACCCAATTGACGGATGACTTTGTATGGGCCGAGATAACGGCGCATGAGTTTTTCGCTTAATCCTCGGCGGCGAACGGGCGTCCAAACCCAGACTCTGTCACCTTGCCTGTATGTTAAATCGCGTCTCCGCAGGTTGTAGCGTCTTGCGTCGTTTTGCTGTTGGTCTTTTATGCGCAGACGAGCAAGCTGCCGGGCTTCTTCTGCGCGCTGGAGGTAGGCGGCCACGTCTAGGTTGTTTTCATCGGTGACATTAGGTAGCATGGCGTCCAGGGTAGTAACGGCATTCCTCCCATGGACGAGATTAAATGGTGTCATTTTAGTGGTCTCCTGCACCGCGGTGTTGTAGGCGAAGACCACGTAAGGCAGAATTAAGTCCCAGGTCTGTGTTCTGTGTCCACGTACATAGCGAGCATATCGGCAATGGTCTTGTTCAAGCGTTCCGTGAGACCGTTTGTCTGAGGATGGTACGCAGTTGTTCTTCGGTGATCTGTATGAGTGTTGTGTAAGATTGCCTGAGTAAGATCAGCCATAAACGCCGTTCTCCTGTCTGTTATTAGTACCTCAGGTGCGCCATGACGGAGGAGAATTGATTCGACAAAACATTTGGCAACTTCTACGGCTGTGCCGTTCGAAAGGGCCTTAGCTTCAGCGTATCGGGCAAGGTAATCAGTGGCCACTATGATCCACTTGTTACCGGATGTTGACGTGGGGAAAGGTCCATGCAGGTTCATACCAATCTGTTGGAATGGTCTCGACGGGGGTTCAATTGGCTTGAGAAATCCAGCTGGTTTTGTTGGAGGTCTCTTCCGGCGCTGACATTCACGGCAACTCTTGACGTACCGCGCAACATCTGAGGAGAGGCGAGGCCAGTAGTATCGTTCTTGAATTCTGTGGAGTGTGCGTGTAAAACCGAGGTGGCCTGCAGTGGGTTCGTCATGTAACGCTTGTAAAATTTCTTCTCTGAGGCTGCTTGGGACGACAAGAAAGTAAGCTGCCTTATTCGGTGCGAAGTTCTTTTTAACTACCACCCCGTTTTGCACACAGAAGGAGGATATCCCACGCAGTGCCGGCGGTATGGAGGTCTTTCCTTCGATGTAGTTGATCAACTGTTGTAGGATCGGGTCTGAGCGCTGCTGTAATGCAAAGGTGTTGCTGCTGATAGGCCCAAGAAAGGCATCGTCGTCTTCATGGCTTGATGGTGCGCCGACAGGGGCTCTTGAGAGGCAGTCTGCGTCAGAGTGCTTACGACCAGACGTGTAGACTACCTTCACGTCAAACTCCTGAAGCCGTAGGCTTCATCGAGCGAGGCGGCCAGAAGGGTCTTTCAAACTGGCCAACCAGCACAACGCATGATGGTCCGTTACGAACTTGAAGGGTCTGCCATACAAGTATGGGCGGAATTTCGAGGTGGCCCATACTATCGCAAGACATTGCTTCTCAGACGTGGAATAGTTCACTTCCGCTTTCGACAGTGAGCGGCTTGCATACGCGATGACGCGCTCGCAGCCCTTCTGCTTCTGAACGAGAACGGCACCTAAGGCGATGCTGCTGGCGTCTGTATGTATCTCAGTTTCGGCATTTTCATCAAAGTGACCCAGCACAGGCGGCGACTGTAAACGTTGTTGAAGTTCTTTGAATGTCTCACGTTGCGCAGCTTTCCATTTGAAAGGGTCGTCCGACTTGGTGAGCTGCGTCAAAGGGTCAGCAATGTGTGAGAAGTTCTTGACGAACCGCCGGTAATCCTAAGAGTCCTAAAAATCGGCGCACTGCTCTCTTATCTTGCGGCTAAGGAAACTGTGCGATAGCGGCTGTCTTCTCGGGATCTGGTCTTACGCCATCTTTGCTTATAACATGGCCAAGGATCTGTAGTTCTTCATAGGCAAAATGGCATTTTTCTTGCTTCAGTGTCAGTCCTGATGACTTAATTGCGTCCAGTACCGTCCGGAGCCTTTCCAGGTGGTCATTAAAGTTGGAGGCGAAGACGACCACATCGTCCAGGTATACGAGACATATTTGCCACTTGAGACCTGCCAGTACTGTGTCCATTAGACGCTGGAAGGTTGCTGGAGCGGAACAAAGTCCAAATTGCATCACTTTGAACTCATACAATGCATCCGGCGTGATGAAGGTGGTCTTTTCTCGGTCTCTTTCATCAACCTGAATTTGCCAATACCCTGTCTTCAGATCAATGGACGAGAAGTACCTTGCATCACTAAGACGATCTAGGGTATCATCGGTCCTTGGTAAAGGGTACACGTCCTTCTTGGTTACACTATTCAACCGTCGGTAATCGACGCAAAACCGAAGACTTCCGCCTTTCTTTTTGACAAGGACGACAGGTGCTGCCCATGGGCTTTTCGATGGCTGAATTACATCGTCGTGTAACATTTCGGTCGTTTAAAGGTCGTTCTTAAGGTCGTTTAAAGGTCGATTTTAAGGTCGTTTTTGTGCTGGGTATGCACAAAAACGACCATAAAACAGCCACTGCAGAGAACGAGGACGCTGAAGACACAGATACTTGAAGCAGTCGCCGCCTCCGAAACCTGCCACTTGAGCTGGGACCGCTACCGGACCCCACGCGACCATGAAAGGACGCTTCCACAGCCACTATGAGTACCCCGCACCTCCACCAGATGTCACGTAAAAGTGAGGGTAGCCCGAAGACAGGAGACCGGGAGGCTAGTAGAAATAGAAGGAGATCCGTTTATTTGGCGGACTTGCGCCCACTAAAGGAAAACAGACACATCGGCTTAGCGGGTGGCGAACAGCGTGTTCGACGGCCGTCGGGGAACAGAATGTCCCACTGGATCGCAAGGCGTGTTCACCATCCGAGATACAGTCACCGTAGCGTCTGGCGCTATCTCGTTATCAACGAATGGTCGACGTGCGGGCCATGATCTTCGCATATGAATCGCGGTGCATCCTGCACCACGATGAGGCCGCGTGCCGGCGGTGTCGGCATGCGCAACACTATCCGCAATACGCCTCGCGGCATTATGCCCTCTTCACGTTTCTATTATGACAGTGTGATAAACCAGATGAGTGCACAGCCTCGACCGCTTAGTTCCTGTCGTTACACATATGGGCACGTAAAGCCGCATCACATGTTCATAATTATACTCGCAGCATTACAGCCTTTATTCTACAACGCTAACAATAATTGTTGGGGTTTCACGTTCTAAAATGCGTGATATGATTATGAGGAACGCCACAATGAACACAATGAAGGGCTAAAGATAATTTGGCTGTCAGGTATTTTTTACCATGGCCCTACACGGGTCTGTAGCATTTCATTCTTAACGAAATAAAGCCGCGGTGGTCGGGATTCAATTCCGTAACCTTCACGTGAGCTGTTGAGCACAGTAACTACTAGTCCCCTATAGTGGGCTATTCCACAATGTTTCACGTTACTTCGACCCGAATCCAAAATAAACGCGAGACTTATTCCATCTTCTACAAATGGCTGCGATTCTCGAGCACTGAAATCAGCACAAGTGCTTCTTAATGAAAACGTTGCACGCTAGTATTAGGACTTATATTTACTCATTCTTCATACTTCACGCTTGCTCTCTACAGGGTACCATTTCTTGTGAACGTGTTTTTGCGTGCTCCTCAGAGTTCCAAGTTACGCGCTAGATTCATTGAAACTTAGAAACGTCCCACTGTACATTCTCTGATCTGCCCACTCGACACAATTGAAGGAGGTATGTTGTTTGAGTGTTACTTTGATCGAGCAATCTGAATCGCCTCTCTTCATAGGTTTGGAGTCCTTGCTTTAGCGTGATTAACTGCCAGCTTTTTCACTTGGAATCCAATTGTTTCCCAAATCAAGAGATCGCGTACAACCCAAGATTGGATGCTACAGTACTTTAATATTAAATACGGGGCCACAAGTTCGAGGCACCGCCATGATACCACTTTCGTAAATTATATCATAGAATTCATACATGCCCTTACAAAAATGTGTGACGTACAAGTCTGAAGCCTTTCGCTGGACATGTTTGAACACAAACTCTACGAAGGTCATTTACGCGCACCCATCAAAAATAAGTGGTAGCCTGAACGTTACGTGTCACGTATTTCAATCACCTCGAAGGATGTTTTTAGAACTGAAGCTCTATAGGCTCGCATGATGTCCGTTGACGCCGTCATGGCTTCCCATTAGAAGAAAACACAGGCGTCACATATATCGTACACAGAACGCTTATAGCACGTATATTGTTTTCAAATATACCTTACACTGTCCTTCCAACCCCCGTGATCTCTCCGTCCGTCCTCCCACTCGTCCGTACATCTGTCCACACGTCTCTCCATCCATTCATCCATGCATTCTCGATACTAGTCGGGGACTTCAACGTAGACATTATGGCCCTTGGACCTACCTTCGCTCCATCATTAGCATCTACTTTGTCGATCGGCTAGAAAATATTTTTTACCTGTGTTGTTATCGTGTTCATTCCTTCTAGAGCTGCGCTTGAATCAGGTGTGCCCATGTCGTTGCACTCATTTTTATATTCCACTTTGCCAATATGTAAACTAGAGAAGCGAAAAAAATGCTTTTATAGTTAACTTCTCGATCGTCTCTTTTTTGGTTTCCTTCCTTCTTTATACGCCCCGCCGCGGTGGTCTAGTGGCCAAGGTACTAGGTGCTGACCCGCAGGTCGCGGGAACGAATCCCGGCTGCGGCGGCTGCATTTCCGATGGAGGCGGAAATTTTGTAGGCCCGTGTACTCAAATTTCGGTGCACGTTAAAGAACCCCAGGTGGTCGAAATTTCCGGAGCCTTCCACTACGGCGTCTCTCATAATCATATAGTGGTTTTGGGACGTTAAATCCCACATATCAATCAATCCTTCTTTATACAATCAGAAATCCCGCAAGCGCTACTGTACGCCACAGCAGTGACCGTTTTTCGTTGGCTGATAGCGTATACTGCCAAGTTTCAACCACAGTGATCATCAATACGAGTACTACCTTATTGTCGAAAGAGTTCTAGGTTGACCCACGTGGCCACGTCGCCGTATCTCGTTTCTCGCTTGCGGCCTCGAAGAATCGACTTTGATCTTGTCGCCGATCCGGTTTCCCGTATCAGTACACGTTACATCCTCCACACGCGCTTTATTTCACGCCACGGTCACGTTCCGGCAAACATTCGCACCACCCACCTACAAACACTTCCATTGCTTCCTTCGTGACCGTCTTGTTGTTTGTCGTGAATCCTTGTCTATACGACTGATAAAAAAAATCAGCGCGATTTACGCATGTCACCATCGTGACTTCCGTATACGCATTTCCGCGTTCTTATAAAGTGGGTTTTTCTTTCTTCTTTCTTTTTCTTTCGCAGGTTCACGCTTTCTCAGGAATAGCCAACTTCTTGGAGCTGCAAACATCGTCTCTTTTATTGCGCGTCCCCCGGCGCGATCGCCGAACAACTATCAAGTTGCTGCCGAGTACAAAACAACGTAGTAGGCTCACAGAGTGGGCACACAGGAAACAGTACGCACATCCGGGGTCAACAGAGAAACCAAATAAGTAAGTAAGAAGCGAAGGTAGAGGTGAAAACGGGATACGTGGTTGGAAGATAGGGCTTGCGGCGGAGAACTTGGGCAAACAATGTGGGAAAGTAATACGGCCACAAAGCGGTGTAACTTTACATCGACACGAGTGTGTACGTTGAAAGGATAGTATGGGAATAGCAGGGTGCAGTGAAGCTTAAAGGACAACAATATAAAGAAGGGGTGATGAGTGCAGTGATTGGCCACGCGCTGTGTATCCGGAATCATCATCATCATCATCATCATCATCATCATCATCATCAGCCTGACTACGTCCACTGCAGGACAAAGGCCTCTCCCATGTTCCGCCAGTTAACCCGGTCCTGTGCTTGCTGCTGCCAATTTATACCCGCAAACTTCTTAATCTCATCTGCCCACCTAACCTTCTGTCTCCCCCTAACCCGCTTCCCTTCTCTGGGAATCCAGTCAGTTACCCTTAATGACCAGCGGTTATCCTGTCTACGCGCTACATGCCCTGCCCATGTCCATTTCTTCTTCTTGATTTCAGCTATGATATCCTTAACCCCCGTTTGTTCCCTAATCCACTCTGCTCTCTTCTTGTCTCTTAAGGTTACACCTACCATTTTTCTTTCCATTGCTCGCTGCGTCGTCCTCAATTTAAGCTGAACCCTCTTTGTAAGTCTCCAGGTTTCTGCTCCGTAGCTAAGAACCGGCAAGATACAGCTGTTATATACCTTCCTCTTGAGGGATAGTGGCAAACTACCTGTCATAATTTGAGAGTGCTTGCCAAATGTGCTCCACCCCATTCTTATTCTTCTAGTTACTTCAGTCTCGTGGTTCGGCTCTGCGGTTATTACCTGCCCTAAGTAGACATAGTCTTTTACAACTTCAAGTGCACTATTACCTATCTCGAAGCGCTGCTCCTTGCCGAGGTTGTTGTACATTACTTTCGTTTTCTGCAGATTAATTTTAAGACCCACCTTTCTGCTCTCCTTGTCTAGCTCCGTAATCATGAGTTGCAATTCGTCCGCCGAGTTACTCAGCAATGCAATGTCATCGGCGAAGCGCAGGTTACTAAGGTATTCTCCATTGACTCTTATCCCTAACTGTTCCCATTCTAGGCTTCTGAAAACCTCTTGTAAGCACGCGGTAAATAGCATTGGGGAAATTGTGTCCCCCTGCCTTACACCCTTCTTGATTGGTATTCTGTTGCTTTCTTTATGAAGCACTATGGTAGCAGTTGATCCCCTGTAGATTTCTTCCAGAATGTTTATATATACTTCATCTACGCCCTGATTCCGCAGTGTTTGCATGACGGCTGATATTTCTATTGAATCAAACGCTTTCTCGTAATCTATGAAGGCTATGTATAGGGGTTGGTTATACTCTGAGCATTTCTCTATTACCTGATTGATAGTATGAATGTGGTCAATTGTTGAGTAGCCTGTTCGAAATCCTGCTTGTTCCTTTGGTTGATTGAATTCTAATGTTTTCTTTACTCTTTTAGCAATTATCTTTGTAAATAGCTTGTATACTACGGAGAGCAAGCTGATCGGCCTGTAATTCTTCAAGTCCTTGTCATCTCCTTTCTTATGTATTAAGATGATGTTAGCGTTCTTCCAAGACTCTGGTACTCTTCCCGTCAGGAGACACCTCGTAAACAGGGTGGCTAGTTTTTCTAACACAATCTGTCCTCCATCTTTCAGCAGATCTGATGTTACCTGATCCTCACCAGCAGCTTTGCCTGTTTGCATGCTCTCCAAAGCTTTCCTGACTTCTTCTATCATTACTGGTGGGGTGTAATCTGGGTTACTGCTAGTTCTTATAGTATTAAGGCCGTGGTTGTCACGGCTACTGTACAGATCTCTGTAAAACTCCTCTGCTATTTTAACTATCCTATCCATATTGGTAGTTATTTTGCCTTCTTTGTCCCTTAGTGCATACATCCGACTTTTGCCTATCCCAAGTTTCCTCTTCATTGCTTTGACACTTCCTCCGTTTTTCAGAGCGTGTTCAATTCTCTCCATGTTATACCTTCTTACATCGCATACCTTACGTCTATTAATCAACTTCGAAAGCTCTGCCAGTTCTATTTTGTCTGTTGTACTTGACACTTTCATGATTTGACGCTTCTTAATTAGGTTCTTCGTTTCCTGGGAAAGCTTGCCAGTGTCTTGTCTAACTACCCTGCCTCCAACTTCCACTGCACACTCCGTAATGATACTCGTTAGATTATCATTCATTGTATCTACACTAAGGTTCGTTTCCTCACTAAGAGCCGAGTATCTGTTCTGCAGCGACACTCTGAATTCCTGTACTTTCCCTCTCAGTGCTAGCTGATTGATTGGCTTCTTGCGTATCAGTTTCTGTCGTTCCTTCTTCAAGTCTAGGCGAATTCGAGACCGTACTATTCTATGGTCACTGCATCGTACCTTGCCAATCACTTCCACATCCTGCACGATTCCAGGTTGTGCACTCATTATAAAGTCTATTTCGTTCTTATTTTTGCCATTAGGGCTCCTCCATGTCCACTTGCGGTTTTCTCGTTTTCGGTAGAAGGTATTCAAAATCCGTAAATTATTGCGTTCTGCGAATTCTACTAGTAGCTCTCCTCTGGCGTTTCTAGTACCGATGCCATAATCTCCTACTGCCTGGTCTCCAGCCTGCTTCTTCCCTACCTTTGCATTAAAGTCGCCCATCACTATAGTATACTGTGTTTTTACCTTACTCATTGCCGATTCCACGTCTTCATAGAAGCTTTCAACTGAAGCGTCATCATGGCTGGATGTAGGCGCGTAAGCCTGTACTACCTTCATCTTGTATCTTTTATTCAGTTTAATTACGATACCTACCACCCTTTCATTAATGCTATAGTATTCCTCTATGTTGCCAGCTATGTTTCTGTGAATTAGGAACCCCACTCCCAGTTCTCTTCTGTCTGCCAAGCCCCTGTAGCAAAGGACGTGCCCATTCTGTAGCACCGTATAGGCCTCATCTGTCCTCCTAACCTCACTGAGCCCTATTATATCCCATTTAACACCCTCTAGCTCCTCGAATAGTACAGCTAGACTTCCCTCACTAGATAAGGTTCTAGCATTAAACGTTGCCAAGTTCAGGTTCCAATGGCGGCCTGTCCGGATCCAGAGATTCTTAGCACCCTCTGCTGCGTTGCAGATCTGATCGCCGCCATGGTCAGTTGCTTCGCAGCTGCTGGGGACTGAGGGCCGTGAGTTATTTGACGTAAGCATGTGGGAGGTAGTGGCCAGATACTGCACCAGGGTGGCCAATCCTTCTCTGGTGAGGGAGTGCGTTCTTCTCGGCGGTGTTTGCCGGTGAGGCCGCACCCCAGGCCTCTTAATGCAGTTCCATCAACACGCGGATTTTTTTTTTTTTAATCCGGTTGGGAACTGCGCGGTACCGGGATTTGAACCACGGACCTCTTGCATGCGAGGCGGATGCTCTAACCACTACGCCATCGCCGCAACTCGTATCCGGAATAGCTTGTACAAAATCATAGATGTGAAGGGGACAGATAGAAAACGGTGACGTCGTTTGATGCGCGACGCTATTCGGAGAAGAGTATCCCATAACACGGGCTATGCTTTTTGCCAAAGAACGCGAGGAAATGTATAGCATGCGGTATCAGCCATCTCTAAAAAAAGCTGATCTGTATGCAGGCAATTCCGTGAATAAATGTGGATTGCCGTATTGTTATCACGCGAAAAAACGTGAAATTTACTAATTCCTTACGAGACCTGATACAGAGTGACCCGCGCAACGAATGTCGTAAAACGGTCGCGGAAATTACTATCCTCGCGAAAGGTGTTTACTTGAGACTGTTCGAGATCTTCTAAAACAAGGGAAACACGGGGAACGTATAAAGTTCGTGTCCATGCGTGGTAATATATAAGACCCCTCTTTGCTACAATGGCGAGTTCACTAATGCGATAGCAACGCAGTGAAATCCAACGCGAAAGAAACTCCTCAGGAAACGCGGCCACAGCAGCAAGAGAAGTGACCTTCGTACTGTAAAATGCTTCGTGGAAAACTATGCGATGAGAGCTAACACGTAGAATGAGCTAACTCAATAAATCGTGCTCTTGGCCTCGTCCGTGCGTGCCATGCCCTTGTGTTCAAAGTGCGCAACCACAGATACCTCCAAAGTATCAGTCAGCTGCTCATTCTCTCTCTAGATACGGAATGTGGCGGGAGTGCGTGACCGCGAGCGACACCACCCGGTCGGTCAAAATACGAATTTAAAACGAGACCCGCGCTTCCACCCCTGCGTCTCCGTCT
Source organism: Rhipicephalus microplus (assembly GCF_043290135.1). Lineage (NCBI taxonomy): Eukaryota > Metazoa > Arthropoda > Arachnida > Ixodida > Ixodidae > Rhipicephalus > Rhipicephalus microplus. Next base: position 173,107,451 of record NC_134700.1, on the reverse strand, counting down.
TCATGCACCTTTCGCGTATAATGGAGGCGTAGTCGAGACGGTCGACTCGTTTAATCTCAGCTTGAGTGGCGTTTGTCGACGGCGCTGGTGGGCTTTTACTCGTGCATAGGATGTGTTACGTTCTGGGCGATGTTATCGATTAGGACGGTATACGTAACATGATGGCGACGGCGAAAATGCGCCTGGAATGTCCATGTGCGCAATAATGTACTGGGTCAAAACCTTGGTGAACTAATGTGACCTCATTTCGATGGTTTGAGCTGCAATCGACTATTATGAAGAATGGTTTTAGAGGGACAGTGACAAGACTGCTGCTTACTTAAGGCGGCTTTTGGTCTACGGAGCCATTCTGCATTGTACACGAAGGCTGGCCCCAGGCCTAAAGGACCAAATCAACCTTTGTTGCAACGTAGATTGGCCCAAATAATAAAATTGTTAACGAACACGCTTGCGTGATCTTATAGAATATAGGTTATTCTATTAAAGTGAGCCTGGTGGCCTCTGTAACCGTGTTGGAAAAAATTCTATAATCGCATGTAAACTTGCGCGATATTTTTTGGGAAAGCTCATGTTATGCCTAGGAGTGCATGTTTCTAGAGTTCACGCACAGAAGTGCGTCGCGCCAAGTAATTAGTGCAAGATAACTGCTTTGAACCATTACTACTAAACATCTTTCCCTTAATCCGAGGGCGCCGATCCTGCGTGGGAAATATAGATTACTGAATGTTCTTTCGATTTCGGTTGTCTTTAGCCATGACAAATCATCGGAGTGTGATATAGTTATCCTGCTATTCGAGTGAAATATCGGAATTTTATTTGCGAGGTATATATTCACTTTGCGGGCTTTACGAGTACATAAAAACGTCAAGTGTGCGTGGAACGACTGAGCTTGATCCATTAAACCCCCTATTTCACAGGTTAACGTGATTCATTCTCCGAGGTGAAGCCTGCATAGGCTCTGTTAACGAATCATTTTCAATCACAGGCAGGTTTTCGTGGTAGAATACTGGGCAGCCAAGCAGAGGGTCTGGGTTCGTATGACATTATCCTCTCGATTTTTTTAATTTTTTTTTTTATTTCGAGCGATAGCAATGACGGACACCACCGGTGGCACACAACTACGATGCCAGAAACGGCTGCTGCTGGGACCCTTTGACATCTTTCGCTGTAATTATTGATAACGCACTGCGGAAACCAAACCATTATATGCATCGAGATGAAAATTTGAGAAAGTTTGAAAACAGTGCTTTTTCACCCATACTGATACACCATTTTCGTATTTCAGTGGTCCAAGTAAAAATACTTGCATAGATAGATAGATAGATAGATAGATAGATAGATAGATAGATAGATAGATAGATAGATAGATAGATAGATAGATAGATAGATAGATAGATATATAGATAGATAGATAGATAGATAGATAGATAGATAGATAGATAGATAGATAGATAGATAGATAGATAGATAGATAGATAGATAGATAGATAGATAGATAGATAGATAGATAGATAGATAGATAGATAGATAGATAGATAGAAAGATAGATAGATAGATAGATAGATAGATAGATAGATAGATAGATAGATAGATAGATAGATAGATAGATAGATAGATAGATAGATAGATAGATAGATAGATAGATAGATAGATAGATAGATAGATAGATAGATAGATAGATAGATAGATAGATAGATAGATAGATAGATAGTACTGAATACTACTACTAAAACTAATATTACTAATAATACTTCTGGGTGAGACAAGATAGCCTTGCCTCGTCCTGTGCAGTGTTGTGAAAGTGAGTACATGTAAAAGCATAATGCAAAATACGGGACAAAAAGTAATGCGCTGTCAGAACACTCGGCTGCCGTCCCTATGTTGAAACCTTTCCGCGCGACCGGTTCCTTTGTCTGGCGTCGTGAGGCTGCCTTTTTGTGTTCCGTGGTGTTAAGCAGGCTGCGCATAATGTTCGAATGCTCGCACATGGTATGCACAGTCGCGAACGGTACACGGCCTTTGAACAAGAAAGGATAATTGGGGTAGCATTTTACGGCTGCAGGCACTGCAGGATTTCGAGTGCTCTTTTAAAACAGCGGCTTCGTGAGACAAAAAAAAACGCTGCCGCTTGTTTAGAGCCTTATTCCCTTCAATTTCTCGTGAGAAAATTACCATAACTTTCGTTTCAAGGAACAGCGAGAAATGCTGTAGCACTGGCCAGCGCACGGGCGCAACAAGCTGCATCTCTTGCGTTAGTTGTAGCAAGGACAAAGTACTGGATCGACCGAAAAAATAAAGAACAACAAAGCTGGTAAAAACATCAGAATGCGGATGCAAACAACGAAAGTTCAGTAAAATTCAGGAAAGTTTTCAAAGTCTAAGATAATTAAAGTGAGTTTACCTGCACGACTTCTTAAAAGGCATGGTCATTTTAGTTCTCTGCTAAGATAGTTAGTTAAGCAAAGGAATAATTAGGGTGCATCCTCGGGATTCGCTCACTTACTTGCATCTGCAGTCTGTTCTTTGTTTCTTTATCTTGCAATACTGCCCAGTACCGCACCTTCTATAGGGTATACCGGCTAAATTATGCGACGTTGTTTTATCATAGATTCAACGCTGTTTAGTATGGAGTGCAAATGACTTCATTACCTGAGCAATGGATGCGAGGAAAAGAGCCATGGGAAACGTGGCAAGCTATCTCTGGTAGTGATGCTAGCATAAACTTATTTTTGACTAGGTTATGTACAAAGCACGTTTTGGGCTCTTTTGTTGATACTCGCATGCCTGGTATGTGTAAATTTAGCAGTGATCAACAGCGAAACTATGTTAATGTGCACTAATTAGCTTCGTGCCGGAGGCCCCCTCAAAGTGGCCGCGGGGCAGCAAGTGACAAGCCCCGATTTAATGGAAAGCTGTTGCTAAGGGGGCGCTAACATAAAACTATGACGTGATCACAAAAATCACCACTTGGTTCCTTTTCATAACCAAATAGCTTACCATATATTACGTAATTACCGCCACACATCAGTGTTAGAGGCTTTGGGAACATTGTTCTTCCTTTAGCACCATCAGTTGCTACACTCAAATTCTTTTTTTTTCACTAATGTTGCCTCTCGAAGCTACAAAATATTTTATTCAGGAAATGCTGACTCGCTTCATTGATTTTCACGCAGCCAGTTATTTATCGCAACATCGTGCGATTTATGAGAAGACAGACTAGAATGCTTGATTTTTTTTTGGACTACAACAGATAGCTTTATTACCGGCTATGAGAAATGCGGCTACCGAATACGCAATCGCATGAGTTTAAAAAAGGTCAGATGCTCTAGCTCATTACCGACTGTCAGCGACATGTCGTATGGTGTTGGGTTCCGCTGAAATGCGACTAATCAAGTCTGCCACCCCAGGAAACCTTGTGAAAACGTCCGTAGAGGAAAATACAATCTTGTCTGTTTTTGTTGTCATTGTTTCTTTAATCCAATCCAGATTCACCTGGCACACGAAGACAGAACCCCGAGAGAATGACAAAAAAAAAGTAGAATAACAGGGTCATTTTCTTTGGCCCGTGGAGGTCAGCTTTGAAACACGGTTGACGTGTTGAATAAAAATGGGTACAACAGAGCATAAACGAACCGTTGTGGTATATGCCGATAGCGTTCCAACTATTCAGATCGAGCAGCATTGCATTAAAGACACGAAAATTAGCCCAAATATTTTTGTTTCTGCTTAGATTATCTTTTTCGCATACTATCGCCCTGTTTTTCTCCTCTCCATTTCTCCTTTTTTATTTCTTAATTTTGTTTCGCAAATTCTACTGCCGCTGCCTCGTGGCCGACCCCCCGTGGTGGATTGTGCTATTCTTCCGGGAATCGTCATCATCATCATCATCGTCTTCATCGAGGTGGAGCATTCGTATCCGGTTGGTCTCTATGGGCACGTTTTAATGAGTTTAAAGTGCAAAAGCGCTCGTGTAATAAGGCTTCGCTGCGGCTTATAAAACTACAGGCAATTATTAAATTATGATCACCTTCCACGGCGTATTGTATAATCCAAATGCAATTTCTAGAGCAGCGCTCGTCATGTCCAAGTTTTTTGTTGTTGTTTTTTTTTCAATTCCAGGGGTCGTTTTCATCGCATTGTTTCACGTTATAATCTATATGCCCTGACTCACACAACTTGCAAAGAAACACAAAAAAAAGACAGAGAAAGAGGAACGTGTGGGCGTTTTTCAGGTTCTGCGATATGTCATCAAACAGCGCCTTGCCCGGTATCAAGTACTTACACAGAATACGACTCGTCCGAATCAATTCGATGTCTTGGTGAATAGATAGGGAACATTATCATCACTACGTAGGGTGGGCATGTTCAATTATACATATATAGATATAAATATACATACAAATATGCATGACATACTACTGGCAAGATGTTATGATTTCCTACCGACGCCCCATCAATGTTGGTTACATGCATAGAGGAAGCGCGCCAGTCAAATTTAGAAATGCACAGGACGTACCACTTCTGCTTAGGACTTGTTTTATTGCGTACATGTTTAGTGTGTTTTTGTTTGTTTTTTTAGTAAGGTGAAGCTGTCTGACGTCGATCGCCATGTTTTTTTTTTGCATTTTACTTCCACCGGTTTGCGACCGCCGCCGTGGATGTGAAACTGACTGTATAGTCTTGGAAAATCTTAACCACTAAGCTAAGGTTGATGATAGTTGAGCGTGATTGCTCCATGTGATGCCCCGGCTACGCGATGATAACGCGTCTCACTTTCGAATGAACTTATAAGAGACGTGCTGTTCTTTTTTCAGTTTTTTTTGTTTGTTTTTTACAGTTCCCATTTTGCTCCATCCTAAATATAAGGTACATCGTAATATGCTAAACGGCACAATGTTTTGCCTGGTGCGAGTTCAAATATGCTAGTCTAGAGAGTTAAGATCATGTTGTCGTGAGATGGAACATTCGTGGTTAATTGTTCTTTTTCTATTCTATGACCGTTACCACAACTCAGCCGACGGCGGTCGGAAAGCAAGCGTTATGACAAAATACAGCCTAATGAACAATGTGCACACTTGCAATTTTTTTCTCTAACGCATGGAACAAAGCCGAATACCCTGGGCATAACAGAGCTTCCCATTCACGTGATGTTCTTGCGTGGCCCCTCTTGCTGGTTACCTGTCCCTCAGACACATATTCCATGCATTATTATCGAGGTATAGAAAAGCGTCTTGATCGCTTCTGCCTGTATCAACTTACGCAGCTTACCTTAAGAACTACCCGCGCAGCTTCTTTGAACAGGCCTCTGGTCACCGACGGTGTCTGCGGCGTTGCTTCGGCAGTGACTTCGGTGTAGCGTTGTTGCGATCGAAGACCTTGTAGCTCGGTCATGAAGAATCCGATAGGGTTGAGCAGCACAAGTGAGAGCGGTGCTATCAGGTACAAGTAATCGGCGAAGTCCGGATGGCTGCGGCCGTACACTGATTCCACTGAAAGCACCAGTTAAGCACACAAAAAAGAAAATTTGAGAAGCTAGGCTGCTAAGGTTCTCTACTAAGACGGTGAAGCTTCACTACAGCCTCCCCTGCCCCACCTCATTGGTTCAGTCCGAAAAAAAAACTTCGCAATGGGGCAGGGGGAAGGATACGCAGGGAGGTTGACGAGACTATGTCTAGTTTGCTGCCTTACACGTGGGGATGGAAATGAGGTAGTAAAAGAGGGAAAGAAATAGACACATTTCACAACATGCACACACTGCTAAAGTTTTTACAGGCCGTCGCTCAGTGCTGTTGCCTCTAAGTACTACAGCAAGGCTGGTGTGGCTTTCTGGGCTATGTGCTGTGGGGCGAGGCTCCCAAGATCTTTCCTTCGGTAAAGAACAAGCCATCGAGTTTTTTATTGGTACACTGTGTGTGTGTGTGTGTGTGTGTGTGTGTGTGTGTGTGTGTGTGTGTGTGTGTGTGTGTGTGTGTGTGTGTGTGTGTGTGTGTGTGTGTGTGTGTGTGTGTGTGTGTGTGTGTGTGTGTGTGTGTGTGTGTGTGTGTGTGTTTGAGCGAGTGAGCGAATGAGTGAGTTGAGTGAGTATGGAGTAAGGAGATTGTCTGTAGCTGCCTCCACAAAACTGCTTCGTCACGTGAGGCACTCGTAGGAGTGCGCCGCAAAACAACACATGTGGTTTTTTTTTTTTTGGACGCGTCCAGCTGTATGAAGGTGGTATTGCTAAGAGTCACCCATCCAATTGAAGTATCTTAGCAATGTTTCTCAGGTATCTGTGTAACATATCCGTGTAGCGCATATGCATTCACGGCTGCCACTGATCGCGTCGCACACAGGGATTCATGCAAAACTGACTGGTCGCTGCATACATATTACGCATGACTCCCCGCGAACACGTACCTAGAGGATATGCGATGCCGAAGTCGTTCACTTGGGTTGCGAAGATGGCGTGCAGGCCCGCGGTGGCCAGCCGGCCTCCTCCGCGACGGCGCGAGAAAGATGAAAGCGCCACGCTTACGGCAGCGACGGTGGCAAACAGGGCCGTTTTGCCGAGAAGCACCGCCACCACCAGGCGCCAGTCGACAGCATGCAACTGCAGCTGACTCAAGTTTAAGAACAGCAGCGCTGACAGGAACACGTGCGAGGCCAGAAGGTCAAGGGCACGAACCTCGCGGCCTTTAACCCAGCCGGCCTTGCTTGAGGCAAACCTGTTTTGGAGTATGTGGAAATATTCGTACCAAAGTCAGGCTTAACCTGCGAACCAGCGCTTTATGGGATTAGGCTATTCGTACAAAGTTTATTCGAGCTGTACATGATATGTCTGTAGTACACAGCAAGTAACTGGGGTGGTATCAAAATAATCTTCAAGTAATTACTAAGTAGCTTCAGCGAAGCGTATGCCTTAGTGAGTTTGCGGTAATATTGTGAGCACAGGGGCTTTTAGGAAAATTGACACTAACATAACAACATGGCAACACTATCTTGCAATTCAGCAAATGTAAACCACTCCTTTATACAATTTATTAGGCCACCTTGGTCAGAGCCACCGAGGAAAGCATAGTTTATAGGCGGAAGTTGGCGAAAGAATAATTCGTAAGACGGGTTGTTGCAGTCCAACATTCTGCGCCCAGATGCGTTGGTACAACGGCAAAGTATAGCCACCGAAAACGAATATTTTAATAGTCAGCCTCGTTCCCTCTTACTCCTCGTGTCGTTCCAGGGCATACATATTTTATACCACCGTGTTACTAAGACATACGTACGCGTGCATAAGCTATACTTCAGAAACATGGACGCAAGTACAGGAACACTTATGAGGTAGGCCGGGCAAGTAGTTTACCTCATGACCCTTTTAGTCGTACATTGCGTTCTCTAGTGCGCTACGCTGTCAATTTTGTTTTACATGGACGTACAGTCCCAACGGAAAACAATTAGCCCACGTAACCAGTGGCCGGAGCAGCAAAATTGCAGGACGTCAAGCTGCTGTTCCCGAGCACACTGATATCCAGAGTGCCGAGCACATTCCATTTTCCAAACCAAGGGCAGCTGGCAGAAAGCAGCCCATTTCGCTGTTGGCCCATCCTGAAAGCCCACATCTTAAAGGCATTTGTTCTACATTCCTTACTTGAAGAGAAGCCGGCAAAAAAGGCAGAAAGAGGCATACGCACACACCACTGAGACTAAAGATTATTACTTTATTGAAGGGAAGCGTTCAGCCAAGAAACCATTCGCTGCGCAGCACCACTTGCTACAGTGGCTAAGCCCACAGCATGGATTATTGGAGCAAGTTTCTCAAAAACGGTGCCGAATCTACTCAAATGCTTTAATGTCAAAGTTTAAAGAGATGAATTTGAAGCAAATGAAAGCAGCAGCTTGGAGCTAGCGAGTTACAGAGCGAACGACGGCCATTTGGTAGCAATTTGGAATACCGGGTGGAATAACCCGGTATTCCTATAGGCGAAAATCATTTTGCTTATAGTGGTGTGCCGGACAAAATAATTTCTCCAATGACAGAAACGCGTTCGCCAGGCCCGACGCCCGCTTTTGACGGGAGTTTCCCGAGTGGCACTTTGGCTTCGATCGCGATGTCTGCAACCACCTGTGGCCGCAAGTTTCACATTCGCGTTGTTCTAGGGCGATAATTTTTTTTCGTCTTGCTCGGTCTTCAAATTATAAGCAAGCTACAAATCAATGAGTGAGTGAGTGAAGACTTTGTTGACAATCAATAAATGAATTACAAATTCCGTTCATCTGCATATAGTCATGTATATTACAGTGTTTGCAAAAGACGGAGCTATATTGGGACATTGCAGGGAGGCGGTCAGTAAGAACATTAACGCATTAACTATTGAAGCAGCGGTGCGGTTTGTAGGGCATGAACTTGGACAGGAGTTATCATAATGCCAGTGCAGCTGCAAGTATATGTATCTGAAGATCACCAGTGCGGCTTCATTTAGTAGCATATGTTTGCTTTTGTCAAGTTTACACGAGAACGCGTGTTGTGCATCAGTGTTAGAGAGACTCGCTCATAGCGTCAGCGTCGATGGCAGCCACGGTAAAGCCACGTGTTTTCAACTTCGTGTGTGTGTGTGTGTGTGTGTGTGTGTGTGTGTGTGTGTGTGTGTGTGTGTGTGTGTGTGTGTGTGTGTAGCCACGTGTTTTCAACTTCATGTGTGTGTGTGTGTGTGTGTGTGTGTGTGTGTGTGTGTGTGTGTGTGTGTGTGTGTGTGTGTGTGTGTGTGTGTGTGTGTGTGTGTGTGTGTGTGTGTGTGTGTGTGTGTGTGTGTGTGTGTGTGTGTGTGTGTGTGTGTGTGTGTGTGTGTGTGTGTGTGTGTGTGTGTGTGTGTGTGTGTGTGTGTGTGTGTGTGTGTGTGTGTGTGTGTGTGTGCGCAACTTCGTCGGGTACATTTTATCCTAAAGACGCACTTATACACATTTCATCTAGCACTTTCAAGTTATACTGTCTAACTTTCCCATTCGTAGTTTTCATTATAATTCATAAAAAACACAGAATTCTTCGCCCCAATCCAGTCACACTGACCAAGCGAACAAGAGCTCCATTCTGTTGCCTTGAAAGGCCCACCACGCGTTGTGTTAAATTGCTTCAGTGAGCACCATACTGCTGGCGGGGGGAGAGGGAGGACAAGTGCATTGATTGGCTTACACAAAAAAAAAACTTTCAAAAACAACAAAAGCTATTTGCCTAGGCTTGCTCGGTATTTCAACTCAGATAATGGTGAAAATGGCTACCAATTCAGCCGAAATAAAAATTTGAAGTGCGCAAAAAGTAGCTGTGGCGCCAACATGAAATTTTCACCGCCGGACTAGATCAAAGTGGCCAATCGGGCTCAAAGTATAGATCAACGGCAACACTGAAGCAGATGCAATCAATCATACAACATTAGCAGAAAACTTCAGCGCCTGTTTGCTTCATAGCTTTGTGTCAAACAAAATACGGGACCCTCAGTTCAGTTTCCTTCTTCTGTTCATTATTTTAGACGAGTAAGGCGATCAACTACAAATTTCCTAGTACAAAGTAAGGAACGTATAATTCTGCATCAGTGAATTAAAGGGCTTATAAGCCACTGTGAGTTCAAACACGAGAGAGCAGTTTTTTTTTCCTCCCCTTCACGATTTTTCCTACCGAGGCTATCTCGTCCTCACCACTCATTTTTTTTTTCATAAAGCATGGGGACAAAATCGGCACTAAGCGTTGAGCTCATATAGCTTTCGTCCTTGTCGACTACGCGCTGTTATCTGCGCTTAATATGTCGAAATGCACAAAACGAAGCCAAATCAGTTTTCGTGCACGATAGTAATTTGAGACCAGGCAGAACGACCACGCCACTGCATGACAAAGTAGGGTCAGACGAAAACACAGCCGTTATTTCTTGCATATGGACCAATCGAAGGCTTAGTTTTGATGACGCCACGTGAACAAATGGCTGGCATCCTTAACCGCACAGAAAAGACGGCAATGCAAGAAAAAAATAACTCGCTCGTATACTTAGTATTTTCGGATGTTGTTGGGGGACTCTTTAGGCTTGCCTTTTATCAGCCGGAAAAGCTCGAAACACGTCAGTTGTTATCTTTCTTATTAGATCATTCGTGCTCTCAGTAGCTAAAGAGTCGTCAGAAACTCACCCCAGAAACACGATGGCGAAGCACTTGACCAGCGTCCACGAGAAAGAGACGTGATCCTCATTTCGGAGGCAGGGCACCGGAACCTCAATTCCGGTCGGTGCGACTATTTCAGATGCATCCCACATGGTCGTGAGGATAGGCCGAGCCTAAAAAAAGAGAGATTGCAAGTCCGTCAGCAAAGATAAAAATGCTAGAAAGGCCGGGAGGTCAAGTGTTCTTAGCCAAGTTTTGCTCCCCTGCATGTCTGGAGAAAGCTGAGGAAGTGAAGGAGAGAAAATGCATGAGTGTGGACCATTCACAGGAGACGTACATAGCGCAGCGTATCTAGATTGCCTTAACTTCGTAGTTACGTGTACAAAAAAAAAGGTGGGTGGGAGGAGAAAATCTCTTCCGCTATACTACGTCGCTTGACTACGTTCTGATTGTAAGAGCTTCAGTAGCAGGCAAATTGAGAAGAGGGGGAGCAACGGTGGTAAATCGTTTCTCACTCAATCCCTCCCCCCCCCTCCCCAAACAGAGAACTCAACGCACACCTATAGAAGAATTGCAGAAGGGATCGTACGACTTTCTTCGCTGATGAGCTGTACCTGCGAGGCCAGGATCCGTATAGAGGTCAGCAGAACATTAATTATACAAAGCTTATGAGCTGATTCCATGGTATGTTTCTGGTTATTTTTTTATATTTTGAAGTGCATCTGTATGTTTATTGCGTATTTAACGCTTTCTCATTTCCAATAAAAAATGTCTTATTTAGTATTCTCATAAGGAGCTACATGCCGGTTGCTGCAGCTGTCGCACTTGAACGTCGCCACACAGTGAACTTGAGAGCACGGTTGCAGTGAAGGTTGACAAATTGCGCCACAGTATGGGAAGGAACCATGCCCCGCCACGGTGGTCTAGTGGATAAGGTACTCGGCTGCTGACCCGCAGATCAGTGGATCCAATCCCGGCTGCGGCAGCTGCATTTCCCTATGGAGGTGAAAATGCTGTAGGCCCGTGTGCTCATACTTGGGAGCCCCGGGAGGTCTATATTCCCGGAGCCCTCTAACACGTTGCCTCTCATAATCACATGGTGGTTTTGGGACGTTCAATCCCACATATCAATCAAATATATGGGAAGTAATCAGGGCACAAACACTGTTAACTGCCATTCTGAACTATAATGCACCAAATGGCCGATTTGTTGCTGCATAGTTAACACGGTCGCCATCACACGAACTATATTTGGGGTGGAAAACTTGGCAAGTTGGTCTGGTTGAATACTTAATGAATGGCGAGGGAAAACAAAAACGAGGCTCATAAAGAAAATGAACATGAGACGTCTGGCGTTGTTGTTCTCTTTGTGCCTCAGTATTTTTTCTGCGGTGTCCGTTGAACATATATTTGGAAGACTTGCTTCCTTTTGGCGTTACGGCTTTCTTCCAAACAAAGGTACATACTAAGACGAAGCACACGTACGCCAGTGCGTCCCTACTTTTTTTTTCTTTCCGCAATTTTCCTCATCTGGAAACACTTTGCCTTCAGAAGTTTTGGGTCCCCATCTGGCGGAAGTTTGTCTTCGGAAGTTTTGGACCTTGGTGGCTGTGACACCTCTTTTTTTTCCACCTGGACACAAGTATCGAAAAGGTACAGGTTGTTTACAGCAAACGAAACGAATGCCGCTATCAACTACAGCCCTCGCAGGGACATGGCTCAGCGCCAGAACAAAAATTGAGGAACACGAAACTTGTCCAAAACACGTGCGACGCACTCGCCGCACTCACCTGAGCATACGCATTGTGCAAAATTGTGCCTGTGACAGCGGCGTGGTGATTATTACTATTAAGAGCAACAAGCCCGAACAGTCAAAGCATGCAGAAACTCCGTAAAAAAAACATTCTTCGTTGGTTGCAGATGTTATATTGGTCATTCACTGTGCTTCCATTTTCTCCTTTACAATCTCAGTCAGGTCCAGGTGATGCTTGCTATGCTCATGAAACGAGTAAATAAAAAATGGTAGTTTTTCTCGCTATATCTAGCACTTGACGCGGGACCTGACTAAGAGTTTAGCACCTTGGTGATTTTGGTTCAAGCTAAGTGCTAAAGTGGCCTCATATATCAGTGCACGAGGGTACCTATCATAGTAAAACATTAACTAAAATGGTGCATAACAAATTTCAATTGAATTAGTTTATTGAAAGAGCGAACTTTTTCTCTCTTTTTTTTTGAGCAGGTGGGATGATGGTACCACTTAGCGCATCTCAACATAAAACACAAGCTCTTTTTCTACGTGACCTCTGAGATCAGCTTCTGTGACACGACAAAATACAATGTTAGACAAAAGAATGCACGATACATGACTGCTGGTGTGCGATTGCCACTATACCAGATATAAAAGCCCCTCGGTCAAAAATTAAAGTTGTCTCTAACTTTAACCAGTGGAGCTCATCCTCTGCCCAGGCCTGACCACTTCGACAGCGGCCTTGATTTTGAGCTGACTAGCTCAGTGCGTGCTCTGGTCGTTGGGTAACGTCTGCCGAAATGCGGAACGCTATACGCAAGCTGAACACCATTTACCCTTCGTCTCGCGTGCGCGTGCCCGAGAAAGAAAGCCATGTCGTGTGACGAGGTATGCCCAGTTGTAGTATTTAGGTGTTCTGTGGTATCCCCATACGTAGTTGGCAGGGAATGATTGAGTAATATGTGGGTTTAACGTACCGAAACCACCACAAGATTATGAGAGACGCCCTATTGGAGGACTCCGAAAATTGTGACCACCTGGAGTTCTTTAAGCAGTTGGCAGGGATCTAACGTCACCGTAGACATTCGTGCTCTGACATCGCCCACACTAGCACGTGGCACTGCGATAACTATTGGACGGGACACACGTAGTTTGTGTAATTTTTTGCATCCATAGGTGAAAGAAATTTTAGATAAAACCATGTAAGACACACAATCGATTCATTGATATGACGGGTCTAACGTCCCAAAACCACGTGGTTATGAAAGACGCCGTAGTAGAGAGCTGCCGGAAACTTCGACCACCTGGGGTTCTTTAACGTGCACCCCTAATCTGAGCCCACGGGTCTACAGCATATATATATATATATATATATATATATATATATATATATATATATATATATATATATATATATATATATATATATATATATATATGTATATATATATATATATGTATATATATGTATATAATGAGATCTAACAGGCAATAATACCAAGCAATGCATAGTGGAAGTTGTTTGACCAATTGTAATGTAATTATTAAGAAAGTAAAGAAGAAAGTAAAGTGGGTGAAAAGATAGCTTGCCGTGAGCAGGAACCGAACCTGCGACCTTCGGATAACGCGTTCGATGCTCTACCACTGAGCTACCACGGCAGCCATTCCCCCAGCCACTTTATTGAATTTATATGTGAATTTAAACGTGGGACTGTCAGTCAGCGCCCCCTGTAGCCTTGGAGGTGACTGTGGCACACTCTTTTATGAGCCTGTTTGGCGTCACATAGCACGTGATTTAATTGAGAGCTGGCAGCTGACCAATAGTCCCTCGTATACAACCTAACTACACCAAGTCTGCCAGTACAAGACCCTCGTTAATGAATAAGGAAATGAAGTGTATACTTAAGCGCTCGTTTTTTCCCTGTTTTGACACAATATTGCTACGTAGCTATCGCATGAAGGGTGAACCATTCGGTGATCATAAGACAATGTAGAGGACTGGTTTGCTCGCTCTGTGTGCTGTGCTCCGATTTCATCGGTGTAAATACGCTGCCAAATAGTCACGTCCCGTCTCATTTACGTAACATATTTGTGGTGGAGGTGCTAGGTTTCTGTATTGATTATAGGCACCTCAACAAAATAACCAAGAAAGACGTGTATCCTCTTCCACGTATTGACGACGCACTTGACTGTCTTCATGGCGCCTCCTTTTTTTCATCTCTCGACCTCCGATTTGGCTACTGGCAAATTGCTGTAGACGAAATGGATCGTGAGAAAACTGCATTCGTTACCCCCAACGGTCTTTACCAATTCAAGGACATGCGATTTGGTCTCTGCAACGACCTAGCAACCTTCTAGACAATGATGGACACGCTGCTTCGAGGATTTAAATGGGTGACGTGCTTGTGTTACTTAGATGGTGATAATCTTCTCACCCACCTTCGCCACACACCTTGAACGCCTTTCGACCATTCTATCAACATTCCTACATGCCGGCCTCCAGCTGAATTTACAAAATGCTGCTTCGGTCTTCGTCAAATTACTGTGTTGGGCCACCTTGTTGACGCTTCCGGGGTACGACCAGACCCAGCTAAAGTACGCGCAGTAACAAACTTTCCCGTTCCGCACTCTATCCATGATGTAGGCAGTTTCGTGGGTCTATGCTCTTACTTTCGCAGGTTCGTAAAAGACTTTGGGCCCTCGCACGCTCACTCACAGACCTTCTCAAACACGACGTCCTGTTTTGTTGGGGTCCTCTTCAAGCTAACGCTTTCTCTCGACTAATCACCGCTCTAACGACACCACCGATACTTGCACATTTTGACCCAAATGCTCCTGGTGCGGGTGCGGCGATAGCGTAGTGGTTAGAGCATCCACCTCGCATGCAAGAGGTCCGTGGTTCGAATCCCGGTGCCACGCAATTCCCAACCGGGAAAAAAAATCCGCGTGTTGATGGAACTGCATTAATGCCTAGCTCACACTGAAACATCCGCTTTCTACAGCGACCGAAATTCCCCTGCCGCCGAAAAGCAGCGTCGTTCGCACTGGATGTGCCCCGCGCCGCCAAATATGCCATCTATTACGGGGTGAACGCGGGATGGATGCGCTGTCGCCCGGTTGTTGTCGCGGCTTGCAAACGCTACTACGCTATCCAGTGGTGTATACTTCGACAATTCTCGTACGCAAGAAGCAAGAAAAGACAGTACTGCTTACTTTGATGGCATGTGGCTGTCTTTTAACGCACGAAGAGCAGAAAAACCACCGACGCCAGCGGCGTCAGTGGGTTTGTTTTGCTCTGCAAGACCGCAACAAGCTCGGACACGCCAACAGCAAGCTCGGTCACCTCTTTCACGAAATACGGAGGCGAAGTAGGCACAGAGTATATTAAACTCCCGTTGGTTTCAATATTCAGTTACGTGCACTGCGGCATAACAAGTGAGTAGGGCTTGGTCGCCATTTTTCAAAATTCCTTGACTAGCGCTCCTATTGGTCCGCGGTGACCGATTCAGCGGCAGACGCCGCAAAAATCGATCCGAGAGCGATCGCCGCGAAGAGGGCCCTTCCGGCGGAACTCGCCGCCGCCGAACCGGATTCGGAGCACTTTCGGCGGCCAGAATGCTCAGTGTGAACGCGGCCTAAGAAGCCTGGGGTGCGGCCTCACCGGTAACCACCGCCGGGAACGCACTCTTTCACCTGAGAAGGATTGACCACCCTGGTGCAGTATCTGGCCACTACCTCCCACATGCATACGTCAAATAACTCACGGCCCTCAGTTCCCAGCAGCTGCGAAGCAACTGACCATGGCGGCGGTCAGATCTGCAACGCAGCAGAGGGTGCTAAGAATCTCTGGACTACAGGCCGCCTTTGGAACCTGAACTTGGCAACGTTTAACGCTAGAACCTTATCTAGTGAGGGAAGACTAGCTGTACTATTCGAGGAGCTAGAGGGTGTTAAATGGGATATAATAGGGCTCAGTGAGGTTAGGAGGACAGATGAGGCCTATACTGTGCTACAGAATGGGCACGTCCTTTGCTATCGGGGCTTGGCAGACAGAAGAGATTTGGGAGTGGGGTTCCTAATTCATAGAAACATAGCTGGCAACATAGAGGAATACTATAGCATTAATGAAAGGGTGATAGGTATTGTAATTAAACTGAATAAAAGATACAAGATGAAGGTAGTACAGGCTTACGCGCCTACATCCAGCCATGATGACGCTTCAGTTGAAAGCTTCTACGAAGACGTGGAATCGGCAATGAGTAAGGTAAAAACACAGTATACTATAGTGATGGGGGACTTTAATGCAAAGGTAGGGAAGAAGCAGGCTGGAGACCAGGAAGTAGGAGATTATGGCATCGGCACTAGAAACGCCAGAGGAGAGCTACTAGTAGAATTCGCAGAACGCAATAATTTGCGGATTTTGAATACTTTCTACCGAAAACGAGAAAACCGCAAGAGGACATGGAGGAGCCCTAATGGCGAAAATAAGAATGAAATAGACTTTATAACGACTGCACACCCAGGAATCGTGCAGGATGTGGAAGAGGTTGGCAAGCTACGATGCAGTCACCATAGAATGGTACGGTCTCGAATTCGCCTAGACTTGTAGAAGGAACGACAGAAACTGATACGCAAGAAGCCAATCAATGAGCTATCACTGAGAGGGAAAGTACAGGAATTCAGAGTGTCACTGCAGAACAGGTACTCGGCTCTTAGTGAGGAAACCAACCTTAGCGTACATACAATGAATGATAATCTAACGAGTATCATTACGGAGTGTGCAGTGGAAGTTGGAGGCAGGGTAGTTAGACAGGACACTGGCAAGCTTTCCCAGGAAACGAAGAACCTAATTAAGAAGCGTCAAAGCATGAAAGTGTCAAGTACAAAAGACAAAATAGAACTGGCAGAGCATTCGAAGTTGATTAATAGGCGTAAAGTATGCGATTTAAGAAGGTATAACATGGAGAGAATTGAACACGCTCTGAAAAACGGAGGAAGTGTCAAAGCAGTGAAGAGGAAACTTGGGATAGGCTAAAGTCGGATGTATTCACTAAGGGACAAAGAAGGCAAAATAACTACCAATATGGATAGGATAGTTAAAATAGTGGAGGAGTTTTACAGAGATCTGTACAGTAGCCCAGACAACCACGACCTTAATACTATAAGAACTAGCAGTAACCCAGATGACACCCCACCAGTAATGATAGAAGAAGTCAGAAAAGCTTTGGAGAGCATGCAAAGAGGCAAAGCTGCTGGTGAGGATCAGGTAACATCAGATCTTTTGAAAGATGGAGGACAGATTGTGTTAGAAAAACTAGCCACCCTGTTTACGAGGTGTCTCTTGACGGGAAGGGTACCAGAGACTTGGAAGAACGCTAACATCATCTTAATACATAAGAAAGGAGATGACAAGGACTTGAAGAATTACAGGCCAATCAGCTAGCTCTCTGTAGTATACAAGCTATTTACAAAGGTAATTGCTAACAGAGTAAAGAAAACATTAGAATTCAATCAACCAAAGGAACAAGCAGGATTTCGAACAGGCTACTCAACAATTGACCACATTCATACTATCAATCAGGTAATAGAGAAATGCTCAGAGTATAACCAACCACTATACATAGCATTCATAGATTACGAGAAGGCGTTTGATTCAGTAGAAATATCAGCCGTCATGCAGACACTGCGGAATCAGGGCGTAGATGAAGTATATATAAACATTCTGGAAGAAATCTACATGGGATCAACTGCTACCATAGTGCTTCATAAAGAAAGCAACAGAATATCAATCAAGAAGGGTGTAAGGCAGGGGGACACAATCTCCCCAATGCTATTTACCGCGTGCTTACAGGAGGTTTTCAGAAGCCTAGAATGGGAACAGTTAAGGATAAGAATTAATGCAGAATACCTTAGCAACCTGCGCTTCGCCGATGACATTGCATAGCTGAGTAACTCAGGGGACGAATTGCAACTCATGATTACGGAGTTAGACAAGGAGAGCAGAAAGGTGGGTCTTAAAATTAATCTGCAGAAAACGAAAGTAATGTACAACAACCTCGGAGAGGAGCAGCGCTTCAAGATAGGTAATAGTGCACTTGAAGTTGTGAAAGACTATGTCTACTTAGGGTAGGTAATAACCGCAGAGCCTAACCACGAGATTGAAGTAACTAGAAGAATAAGAATGGGGTGGAGTACATTCGGCAAGCACTCTCAAATTATGACAGGTAGATTGCCACTATCCCTCAGGAGAGGAAGGTATATAACAGCTGTATCTTGCCGGTACTTAGTTACGGAGCAGAAACCTGGAGACTTACAAAGAGGGTTCAGCTTAAATTGAGGACGACGCAGCGAGCAACGGAAAGAAAAATGGTAGGTGTAACCTCAAGAGACAAGAAGAGAGCAGAGTGGATTAGGGGACTAACGGGGGTTAAGGATATCATAGGTGAAATAAAGAAGAGAAAATGGACATGGGCCGGGCATGTAGCGCGTAGACAGGATAACCACTGGTCATTAAGGGTAACTAACTGGGTTCCCAGAGAAGGGAAGCGGGTTAGGGGGAGACAGGAGGTTAGGTGGGCAGACGAGATTAAGAAGTTTGCGGGTATAAATTGGCAGCAGCAAGCACAGGACCGGGTTAACTGGCGGAACATGGGAGAGGCCTTTGTCCGGCAGTGGCCGTAGTCAGACTGATGATGATGATGATGATGCTCCTACAGAAGTGCGGAGAGACGCTAGCGATCACGGCATCAGCGCAGTTTTGGCACAAACTCAGCGGGGCACTGATCGTGTAATTGCATACGCAAGTCGTTTCTTTTCAAAGTCGGGGCGTAACTACTCTATAACAGAACGAGAATGTCTTGCCCTTGTCTGGGCAGTTTCGAAATTTTGCCCTTACTTGTATGGCCACCCGTTCCTTGTCGTCACAGATCATCACGCCCTCTGTTGGCTTTCTTCACTGAAGGACCCTTCTGGACGACGTGGTCATTGGGCGTTGCGTCTTCATGAGTACTCCTACTCAGTTGCCTACAAGTCTGGACGCCTCCATCTGGACGCCGATTGCTTGTCCCGCTACCTTGTTGACCAACCAGATGAATCGGTCGGCGAGCCTGGCCCCAGCGTCATTTCCATGCCTAGGTTTCGTCAGATTGGTGACGAACAGCGTCGCGATCCTTCCTTGCGGTCACTCATTGCCCGTCTGGAATCTGACCCTAACGACATGTCACTCCGCATGTTCGTTCTCCTAAATGACATGCTGTACCGTCGTAGCGTCCAGCCAGATGGCCGTGAGCTACTTCTAGTCATGCCTAACCATCTTCGTTCAGCGGTCCTGCATGAGCTTCACGACGAACCAACTGCCGGCCACTTGGGTGTATCTTGCAAGTACGACCGCGTCCGGCGCCGCTTCTTTTGGCGTGGTCTCGCGCGGTCGGTTGGACGCTACATTGCCTCCTGCAATAAATCCCAACGTCGAAAACGACCTGCCGCACCCCCTGCTGGACTCCTTCACCCTATCTCCATCCCTACCGAACCTTTCTTTCGTGTTGGTGTAGACCTCCTCGGACCGTTTCCTGAATCAAACTCTGGGAACAAGTGGGTCGCTGTTGCTATAGACCATGCGACCAGGTTTGCCATCACGAGAGCGCTCCCCACCAGCACTGCTACTGACGTTGCCGACTTTTTGCTCCACGATGTAATTCTACAACATGGCGCTCCTCGGCAATTGCTCACCGAGCGTGGACGCGCATTTTGTCACGCGTACTCGACGACCATTTGCGCTCTTTCTCAACGCAACACAAACTGACCACTTGCTACCATCCTCAAACAAAGGGCCTTACCGAACGCGTAAATCACACCCTCACGGACATGCTCTCGATGTATGTCTCATCTGACCACCATGACTGGGATCTAGCGCTACCTCACGTGACGTTCGCCTATAATTCATCTCGTCATGATACAGCAGGTTATTCACCTTTTTATATGCTCTATGGCCGTAATCCGACCTCACCACTGGACACCCTACTACCGACTACTACTCCACCATCGAGCGAATACGCACATGATGTTATCGCTCGTGCCGACCACGCACGTAAGATTGCCCGCTCTAGGCTGTTGGCTTCACAAGCAACCCAGAAGGCTCTCTACGACAGCAAGCATATCGACGTTGACTTCTCACATGGTTCTCTAGTTCTTCTCTGGTACCAAGTTCGTCGTGTTGGATTGTCAGAAAAGTTGCTATCTCCGTACAAGGGACCTTACCATAACATACAACGGGTAACAGACGTTACCTATGAGGTTCTTCCAGTCTCTAGGACTAACCTGTCGGCAAACACCCTCAGTGACGTAGTCTACGTCAGTTGTTTGAAACCATACCGCCCTCCTTCTGAAGAACACGTATAAAGTGCACTGAGTGGGTGCTTTTACAACCGGGGGGTGATGCTACGTAGCTATCGCATGAAGGGTAAACCATTCGGTGATCAGAAGACGATGAAGAGGACTGGTTTGCTCGCCCTGTGTGCTGCGCTCTGATTTTATCGGTGTAAATACACTGCCAAATAGTTACGTCCCGTCTCATTTTACGTAACAATATTAATGAGATCTAACAGACAATAATGCCAAGGAATGTATAGTTAAAGTTGTCAGACCAATATAGTAATGTAGTTATGAAGGAAGAAAAGTCGGTGAAAAGATAGCTTGCCGTGAGCAGGAACTGAACCTGTGACGCATTCAATGCTCTACCACTGATCTACCATGGCGACCATCCCCCTAGCTACTTTATTGGGTTTATATGTGAATTTTAATGTGAGAGTGTAAGTCAGAACATGACTACTAATACATAGGACTAGTAAGCGGACAGGAGTTCTAAATCGTAAAATAGGGCTACCTCAACAAAGAAAATTGCAGAAACCTGGCAGATGAGTATAAAACAGTTTCTGAACATCTACATAACACGTGTGCGCGCGCATAATGAACAAAATTTACGGTATTGATTTGGTCACTTCGTTGGGCCATCAAATTTTACACTTTCAAATCGACCATCTGTTCAAGAGCGTGCAATTATTTCTGACTTTTTCGTGGAATAATCAATGGCTTACACATAAATCGCCAAAGTCTAAAAATTGTGATACAGTACTTAAATTGGCGCCTTCGCAGACGAAAAAGGCAGAATAACGCTGTTACGCATGCAAACTCGTCCCGAACTTTCTTTTTTAACGGGAGACGATGGTGGCAATAGATTGACAGCTTCCAGTACGGTTCAAAACGAGTGACTGCACGGCTGTAGTGAGTAGGCCTGAAAATATTCTTCTGGGTGGCATTGGGCATACCCTACTTACACCTTTTGATTTTTTCCCCTCTCGCTGGCACATCAGCCGCCTGCATGCTGGCATCTTTCGCTCTGTTTTTGCTTCTGCGGCTGTTGGCGACTCGGACACCTATTCACGAAAAAGTCCTTCTCTAGGTTGTGATGCGTATTGACGCCGGTGCGGTGCTTGTGTTTACTGCAAGCTTTTGTATACACGCTTGCGCGCTGTCTTGTCACATATTACCCCCCCCCCCTTTTTTTTTGTCTTTTCCAATACTGTCCCCCCTCCGTACATATATGGGTGTTTTTGCCTAAAACTTTATCGCCAATGTGTGTAAGTCCCCGCAGCACTTATCCGTACACGATGAACTTTGTGCTCTCTGAACTGTGTGTGCGATGACTTGTTGTACATGAACCGTACACATAAAAATACAATAGACTTTTGAAAGCATTGGTTATGGTAGCCAGCCAAAGCTGGAGCTCCCATCTATGGCAATCTCACGTAATCAAGGTGGCTCTCCCCGAATACCTGCGCGACGATGCGCTAAGTCAGCATTTTTGCATTAACGTATTTAAACTAAAACAATATTAAACACCATTCGTTTAAACATTCACTCTTAGAAAGAACTGCTGCTTATTTTCTAACTAAATACTAACCTTTTACTTGTCAGAAAAAGCGCTAACCTTCTAGTAAGTGGAAGTAGTAAAATGCTCATGAGTGACACTTGCTAGTCTGCAAAGTAGTTCGTGACTAGTGCTGACTCGAATAATTAATTCGTTACTAATTTTAGTTAATAGGCATTCATATGTGCATGTACATTACCACATAAAGATAATTCAATTACAGAAGTATATGTAGGATAACAATTAAAGTGCTATTGTCCACGTATAATAATTAGCGGCCACTAATTACTTTATGTAATTACCATGGCAAGTACGCACATTGTGGCATGAACGAATCACAAACGAGGACACACACGCAAACGCGCATATAGAATATCAAGCCTGAGCCGGCACCGTATACTGTAGCAGCAGTGCGGAGGCTATTTTTGCTCCTACTTTGGAATAGCACACTGTGTACTGGTTAGAAACCATAGAGTTTAGAAAAATAATGGTTGTTTCATACACATCATTGTCTGTTCTTGAATATATGTGTGTCATCACTTAGCAAGAAATTTTCATTTCAAAGTAAATGACAAAATTAAGCTTGGTCTACATTTTTCTTACGAATTTTACGATTACTGCAAGAAACACTGTGGTGTTTACGAGAGATCTGGCAACATATGTGGCCTAGTAGTTGCGTAGTTACTAATACCAAGAAATTATTTCTGGGTAGTAGCAGTAAATGTTTCAAGCTTTACTGGCTGCTCAGAATTTTTCAATGAAATGCTTGACTGACCTCACTAGCTGCTGGCTATAGTAAAAAGATGGCGCGAAGGTAGTAAAATACGCTCGAAACAAGTACATGCATGCATTGCCAACTGCTTCCTAACATTTTTTAAGATTGTGCTGACCTTGCAGATACCATAGGTAGCGGGAGAACTGCCACTATGGTAACTAGTAGTGTGGTTGTACTGCACGAGATAAGTCACCAAGCAACTATCTCTCGACCGTGGTAAAGTTTTTAGCGTTGTTTTGCAGTTCTTACGCATCTGATGACGTCAGCTTTACGTTGTTACAATCATTCATGGTTCGATAAAGATATCAAGATATGTGTTTCGTACGTTGAGGCTTTGTCTGAATGGAACTGACCTGCCTGGCCATTTCCGGAGTGGGAATGGGCTCTTTTTTTTCATTCCCAGGAATCGAAAAGAATGGAATTACGGCAAGTTGAAATTCCCCGGAACGAAATCGAATTGGAATGGAGGTGCCCATTTTGCAACACTGCTGTTGTGCACCAATAGTAGCACTTAGCCAGTACAATGTATCAAGAAAATGGAATGTGAAATGAGGGGAAGAATTGTGATGTAATGGCGAGAGGGAAAGATGTGGTATGAAAGGCAGGGAGGTGAACAAAAAAGCAAGTGTCCGGTTCACTACCTTGCACTGAGAAAGGGAAAATAGGAGACATAAAAGTAAGGAAAAGGGAATGAGAGAAAAATAGAGGGACGGAAGCGAAAACGCACAAACACTAAAACGTCACAAACGTTCGACGAGGCGGGTCAATCGCAGAAACTTCAGGAGGGCATTCGTTGCTTGTTGGCGTGAAGCGTGAAGTAATGGCGATCAGAACGGTAAGGTCACCAGCTCCGCTGGTGCCGCAGCCTTCGCCGTGAAGAGCTGCGGCAATTTTTTTTTCGGCACAGAAAGCACCCAACCACGTTAAACATTTTTTTTATTGTCCCCTTTAATAACTTCATTATTTTGAATCTAGTTTGGAGATTCCACATACGGCGTGTGAAATAAGATATATAAACGGTGATTTTGGCGCCTAGGACAATATTACTTACCTTGTTTGTTTTTGGCGCCTAGTACAATATTACTTACCTTGTTTGTAGTGAAGTATACTGGGCAGCGTTACGACGAATACAAGAACGAGGGAAAACAGGACATGTGTTGCACTCACAAGTAAAAATTTTATTGAAAATATACCACTTATATACTCAGCATCATCAAAATCATTCTCATCAAAGGTGCCACTTTAACAACGTTAACGCAATATCAGCTGAAAACAGCCTTGCAGGAAAACAACGCGATGACGGCATGGCTTTTAGGGGCGAAGCTATAGGGGCAACCATTCGTCCCTCGTAGCCGTTGTAGTGTGTAACAAGTATAACAATTTGACCTCCGAGGTGGTGCCGGTTGGATATTTCTCCTGTGCGTTGATGAACAATAAAAAAATTTACAGCATGCGCGTTAACTAAAAGCCGAATTCTCCTGTCTCTCATTCCCCATTAGCAGCCACTGGCATGTACATTGAGCACTATCTGACAAGAAAGGGTTGCTACGTTATACTCGCTAGGCGTAACCTCCTTAGTTTTAGAAAGGTTTAGCGAGCGTTGAGCCGCAGTGCCATGAATACAATGAACTAGTATATACCATGAACTCGAGGTGGTTAAAGGTGGGAAGTAGATACGAAGCGCAAGCCGTAAGAAAGTAAAAGCCGAATTCTCCTCTCTCTCATTTCCCATTAGCAGCCATTGACATGTACAGTGAGCACTATCTAACAGGAAAAGGTTGCTACGTTATACTCGCTGGGCGTAACCTCCTTGGTTTTAGAAAGGTTTAGCGAGCGTTGGACCGCAGTGCCATGAATACAATGAACTAGTATATACCATGAACTCGAGGTGGTTAAAGGTGGGAAGTAGATACGAAGCGCAAGCCGTAAGAAAGTAAAAGCCGAATTCTCCTCTCTCTCATTTCCCATTAGCAGCCATTGACATGTACAGTGAGCACTATCTAACAGGAAAAGGTTGCTACGTTATACTCGCTGGGCGTAACCTCCTTGGTTTTAGAAAGGTTTAGCGAGCGTTGGACCGCAGTGCCATGAATACAGTGAACTAGTATATATACCATGAACTCGAGGTGGTTAAAGATGGGAAGTAGACCCGAAGCGCAAGCCGTAAGAAAGTGTGCGTGTGCCACCTCTCGTTTAGTCCTTGGAATGCCCACTGGATGGCGTTGCTTCTATATGGGGAATACATCGGTACTATACTTACATCGGTACTATACAGGTTGGCGATGCAAGCAGTAAAAATGAAAATAGAAACATGGGCCGAACATAACGATATTTTGGGAGAACTTCAGAACGGATTTCGAGTCGACAGGCGGTTAGACGATAACCTGTTTGTTCTCACTCAGTGTATAGAAATATCTAAAATAGAGAATAGGCCCTTGTACGTGGCTTTTCTAGACATCACTGGGGCATACGACAACGTTAATCAGGAAATTTTGTGGGATATATTGAAAGGAATGGGCATGGGCGACGACTGTATACAGCTTTTGAGGGAGATATACCGAGAAAATACAGTTTGCATAGAGTGGGAAGGAATGCGTAGCAAAGAGAACGTTGAGGTTAGCAGGGGTCTGAGACAGGGATGTCCTTTGTCCCCACTGTTATTCATGCTGTACATGGTGAGTATGGAAAAAGCGCTAGAAGGTAGCAACATTGGTTTTGATCTGTCACACAAACAGGGCGGCATGATGATTGAGCAGAAGCTTCCAGGTTTATTTTATGCGGACGATATCGTCTTATTTGCGGACAGTCGAGATGATATACAGCAGCTGGCGAATATATGCGGAAGGGAAGGTGAAGCTCTTGGACTAGGATTCAGTGTAACGAAGTGTGGTTTGATGGTATTCAATGATCCCTGTGATCAGACGGTGTCCATACAAGGCCAAGAAATACCGAGGGTAAGTGAATACAAGTACCTTGGAGTATGGGTAAATGAGAGTGATAGATACATGGAGGTACAGGAAAAAGCCTCGGCAGCAAAAGGAAAGAGGAATGCGGCAATAATGAAGCACAGAGCGTTGTGGGGATACAATAGGTATGAGGTGCTTCGAGGTCTGTGGAAGGGTGTAATGGTTCCAGGGCTTACTTTTGGGAACTCAGTGGTGTGCATGAGGGCAGAGGTGCAATCGGGAATGGATGTAAATCAAAGGACTGTGGGACGCCTCGCGTTGGGTGCTCACGGGAAGACGACAAACGAGGCTGTAAAGGGCGATATGGGGTGGGCAGGTTTTGAGGCGAGGGAAGCGCAGAGCAAAATAAGGTTCGAAGAAAGGCTAAGAAATATGAAGGAGAGTAGATGGGCAGAGAAGGTGTTCCGTTATTTGTATAGGAAGAGCGTGGACACACAGTGGAGAAAAAGAACTAGAAGACTCACTAGTAAATATACGGCTGGTATTGTGAGCCATATGTCAACAAAGAGCGTTAAGGGAAAAGTCAGGGAGGCGGAGAGGATTTACTGGATGGCAGCTATGGAGAAAAAACCGGCTTTGAGTAACTACCGAAAGGGCAAAAATGAAATAAGGAGGGAGGCATTTTACGATAATTCAAGGGGAAGCGCTTTACTGTTTGAAGCGAGATCGGGTTGCCTTAGAACACGTAGTTATAAAGCAAGATTCAGTAAAGAAGAAGAACAATGCACATGCTGCGGGAAAGATAAGGAAACGGCGGAGCATGTTCTGATTGAATGTGGAGATATCCACCCAGGTGTACGTTTGGGCACGAGCCTACAGGAAGCCTTGGGTTTTAGGGACAACAATGGAAAGCTGAACACACCCGCGATTGAAATAAGTAAGAGACGGTTAGAGTATTGGTGGCAGAAAATTAGAGAGAAAGGACAAAAATAAATATTGGAAAAATAAAATATGGACAGTGTGCCGTAAATGGCAGAGAACTTAAGCTGAAAATTTACCTTTTCTCCATTAAGATAGAATTTATCGAAGTAGAGGCATTAGGCCAACATAAAAAAAAAGGGAAAGAAGGTTTTTTTTTTTTCGAGCCTGGTGGCATACTTGTCACCACCCCGTTATAAAGGGGACGCTCATAGCATCCATCCATCCATTGAATATATGATGAAAAGATGCGAGATGGTGGCACATGGAGTGTTGAATAGATGGACGAACGCATGGATGGACGCATGACGGACGCAGGCGCGGATGCATGGACGAACGCAGGGATGGACGCACGAACAGACACACGCAAGTAGTGACGGATGGACACATGGGCGGTCACACAGACGGACGCATGGACGGATGGAAGCAAGAACGAATGGACTGACGAATGCTTCGCCCCACTCCCCATCATTCACTCCGTGGATATGCTGCCATTTTTTTTTTCAGATAGCTTCAATAACCAGCTTCTTAGGCTGAAGACGGCCGTTTATGTCAATGATTCGATCATCACTGCTTGCAATAAGCTCATTATATGGGTCAAAAACGTAAACGTGGGAGCCTGTGATGAAAGCAAAAATTACGTCAGCAAATTCACTGTTGTGCCATATCTGTATCGATTTTCTGATAGTTTAAAGAATGCTTCTAGTCGGTACAAGGTTTATTTGACGTTTACCACCCCCCCCCCCCAAAAAAAATTGGAAGGATTTGTCCACTTATAAAAAAAAGCAGGGTCATCTGTAAAAGCAGAATGCGCAACTAACCATGTCCACAGCTTCGTGCCTTGCAAGGTAAGGTACTGTGTATATGATACCTTTGTCGTCAGGTAAAGTTTATGGGGAAAAAAGTGGGATGTGCATCAAGATTATACTGCAAGGACACCTACGCTCACTCTCCTTCGCTAATCCTACTACTTATCATCTAGCCAACAACAGCCGTTCTGAAAATGTCATTAAAATGCTGCGCATTCCGAAAATGTCATTAAAATGCTGCGTTTATGCTGCGCATGTTTTCTACAAGGCTGTTTTTCATTTGATATCGCCCTGACGTTTTTCACGTGGCACCATTGATGACAATGATTGGGATCATGCTGAGTACATAAGTAAGGTTTTTTCAATAAAATTTTAGTTGGGAATGCAGTACATGTACTGCATTTTTTTCGTTCTTGCCTTCGTCAACACTGCCCCATATACTTCACTATATATGAACCGTAACCAACTAGCCCACCTTTTCGTTATTCCACATTGTTTGTATCTGCTTGAGATTTAAAAATTGGGTACCAAGCTCATGTTGGACCTCGTCAACGAATCTAAATTGCTCAATTTCGGTGCATGTATAAAAAGCCGATAAAAACTGGGCCGAAAACTATCACACGCACGTTGGTGTACCATTTTTGCATTCATCGCAAACCGTCATTTTCGTATAACATGCACCCCGTTGAATACGTCATTGCGAATGCTGTATGAACTGAACAGCTCTGAAGGGCTTGTCAGGCAGCTGAATCCTCTAACATCGATTTCAGCTGATAATATAGTGAAATTAAGAGATTTGATTACTTGATAACATTTTATTTCATTTCGAAAATGCGGGAAGATGTCGCATTACAAATATTCCCATTAACCAAGATTACCCCCCCCCCGACTATTTGTAGCCATCTTCGGCATTCGGAATGCCGCACCACATTAGGGAAATGCTCGTCTCGTCGAGGGAGAATTCACTGCTATTAAGCCAATGTATTTCTATACAAAAACTTAAAAAAAAAGATGGAAATAGAATGGAGGATAGGGGAGGCTTTTTTGCGGGCCGTCAAAGCAAAACGGCGCCCACGGACGGGGTGAGTTGTGCCTGAGCCACCATTTCTGGTCTCATCTTTCCCGTACCCAATATCGTGTCTCCGATCTGTGCCTCCGATCTGTGCCTCCGATCTGTGCCTCCGATCTGTGTCTCCGATCTGTGTCTCCGATCCCTGTGTCTCCGATCCCTGTGTCTCCGATCTGATGACTCGTACAATTGTTAGTGCTTAATGAATATCTATACACTTATACGCGCTATAAAGGTGTCTATATATACATCCTGTGGCATTGAGACTTTTAAGTGAAAAACCCGCCCGCTCTGTCCATTCAAATTTTAAACATTTTTCAGCATTATTTATGTGCCTATTGTACAGCTAATAGAATTCTGGTATTTAAATATGATAAGAGGCCCTCACCTAGTAACTATAAGACCCCATTTCGCTAACATGCATTTGCCGCATCTTTATCGAACTCATCACCGCCTCCCAAATATACAACCATCATGAGTATAATATTCTTTTTTCTAAATCACGATGGTTTCCGAAAATCCTTCTCTCGTGATATTCAATTATCGAATTTACGCCTGTTTCGCATAGGGGCATGAATATAAAACAGTAATTGATTCCATCTTCTTTGAGTAAGTGAAAAAACTTTCAGCTAGCTAATCAATGTCGCCTAATAGCTAAAGTAACTGTACTTAGGATTGACTCATTCACATCAGATTAGTTTAATAATTTTTATCCAGTAAACAGTGATTTACATTTCAGAATACCTTAAGCTCCTCTGCATCATTTATTATGTCAAGTGTGGCCTAGGTTAGTGTATTAAGACCTCTTTTTCTACATTATATTAAGGACTCTTCATGCTTCTTGCGTAGCCATCGGTATTTTATTTGGCCACAATGGATGTAGAATCGTCTCCGCACCCTTAAGACATGCCGCCAATGACGGCGGCCACTTCGAGGAAGCGGAACAGCGAACCGAGCAACGCTGACAGTGGCTTCGCCAAACTGTATATTCAGTGAGCAGCGACGATTCCGACGATGTTTTCACCACAGACGTAAACCAAAACTAAGATCGCTGGGTGCTTCACTACCTTCAACCGCATGCACTGTGAAGCAGAAGGTGCATTCGACAACCACACCATCATATTTGGGCCACTCAAGCCATCGGACAACCTGAGAAACCTCAATAGGCAGACCATCTCAAGAAAAATCGAGTATCTGGCCCCAAACAAAATAAAGAAGCCGCTGCATTGTCTTGGCCGTCGACGTAATACGCCAGCTATCTCTCCTAGAGAGAGAGAATAAAATGAGGGAAAGGCAGGGAGGTTAACCAGAAAATGGAGCATCCGGTTTGCTACCCTGCACTAAGGGAAGGGGGAATGGGGAAGAAAGGTGAGAAAGAAAGCGAAGAGGGCAATAGACTTGCGCAAAAAAAAGGGGGGAGGGCTGGGGTGCTACAGTTTATAGCTCTGACTTGTTTCAAAGACTTGAATGTCATGAAGTTAACGTTCGCATTTCACCGAGCAAGTAGATAGTGGTTGGTGTAATATAAGATGATGACATTACCATTCCTTGTGCCGATCTTCCTATGCTGATCGAGTAAGCTAGTGACCACACCAGCATCGTCCAGTTTCACGTTTAGGTAAATAGCGTTGCGTGAAGGCGACTCATTTCCACGTGAGGAAATGGACCCTTTCTGCGCGGGGATTGAACCGAAACCAGCTAGACCAACTCACCCTTTTGCTGCGAGAAATTCTGGCTACGATCCTGCACACAGCAGTTACCCGTGGTTTTCAGCCCGTGGGGCAGACATATCTACTCGGCCTTGCCAAGTGATGGTCATTTTGAAAATACGCGGATAGTTGTGACGACAAGGGTAAGTCATTCAAGAAACGCATGGGTTAGATAGAGGGAAAGGGCAGCGCTAAGGCTTTAAGTTCAGCAGCCCCCAAGATCAGATCAGTGATAATCCAGCAAGAGCTGTAAAATATTCTTAGTTTTCCTTCTTAAGTGCCGTATCATAATCATTACCATCAGCATCATTGGCGCGCCGCTTTATTTCTACACTAACGTGCCAAGCCCCTCGAAGAGAGGCGCCTCTACTCGACACGTGCGTGTCATTGTCCTGCAATAAGATAAATACTCCTAGAAAACATCTAACGAGTAGATGCTGCCGGGCCTCAAAGACAAGTGAATTTGTTGCCAGGCAGAAGCGGCCGTTTGCAAGAATGTGCCCTTCGGGCTGCGTGCGCACGTAGAAACGGAGCTCCACATTTCACACATTGCGCAACATTCGGCGATCGCCGTAAAACACTCGCTGCTCCGCGGTGAGAGAACAGTTGCACGGCTGACGCAAATGCACGAAAATAAAAAAAAACTAGAAGAAAAGCGCTGAAAAACGCGGAGCTCAAGGCAGACTCGTGGCACAATGGTCGACATGCACCTTATTAATCGCCTCCGCCGCAAATAGCAATTCCCCCCTTCCAACGCCACGCGTCTCTCGATCGCCATTCAGGGTGAACGCAACAAAAGGCTCGCGCCTTTTTCACAGCGACGCCAAGAAAGCAGCAGGCGTCGTCGTCGCCTCCTTCTTGCCCCTGGTCGTCGACCGAGCCAAACTGCTCCCCAGAGAGATCCGCCACTGTCGTATATAACGGAACCACCTGCGAAGCCGCCTCCACGCTGCTACAATAGACGCGCCAAGTGCGGGGACAGCTTGCACGCTGTGAGCCGTATTTATCGCTAGGCCCATGTTTCTTCCGCGTATTAGCCCACAGTACGAAGCTGCCACTTCGGGGAAGACAAAAGAGAGGCGTGGGCCTCGTTCGTCGTTAAAGACGGCGCGGGGTTTAGCGACGGTGTGTGCGCTGTAACTTTATAGATAATAGTGCTCGAGTTCCTGCGCGTTTGTGGTTTAGTAGGTGAAGTACAACCGAGAAATATTGGTTGAAAGGAATAAACTTGCGTGTGCATTTTAATTTCTTTTTCTTGTGTCACGTCCTTGCGTGAAAGTGGCGCCATACGCACGTATAGAGTCAATGGCACCAGGCAAGAAATACCTCCTTCTCCCTGGTCAATGGGCTGTAATTCCTTTTGTGTATACAAAAGAATCACATGTGACTGCAGCTGAAGCTTTGTTGCAATGGTGAAACAATGAATGCAATACCAACAAACTGGAGTGCTATAAGGAGAAAAAGTCAGCAGCTAACACCTTCATGATCCAATCTTTCGTAACTCTGCAAAACTCTGGCGTAAGACGATATAGCCGCTCCATGGTGCGCAGCAGTTTTCGTGCTATCGAGTGGTGAGAGTATAGAAGGTATACAGGGATGGGAGCTGGCTAACCGTGACTGTCGAGACAATCTGTGAGCCAGCGCGCGCGACCACGTCCTTTTGACCGAAGTTCGCAGTTTCTTCCCAAACAATGCAGCCCCCCCCCCCGCCCGCCCCTCGTTCATGTTATTTCGTCCGACTGAAATGGTAGGCACGTTTCATTTCTACTTCATCTGCACCCATCTTCAAAAGTCTCCGCAAACTTTTGCTCGCACATGGAACATACCAGGTTATGAGCGATATTATTTATTTGACTATACATGGAACATGACGGCAACGGCCAAAAATGTGCCAAGAATGTCTATATAATTGCTATCGCAATAAAACAATATGTACTGCCGTGGTCACGTCTGTGTAGAGGCGCGAGCAGCAAGATTTTGCTCCACTGCGCTAAACCTTCAGACAGTTTCGGGCTCTTAAGTGATGTATCAGAAGCATTCGTGTACTATAGTTGTGAGGCTTACCACATCAGAGCCCGATACTGCCTCAAGGTTTCACCGCACACAGCAAAAACCGGCTGCTTGCGTGCTCTACACAGATGTGGCTGTGGCTGTACGTCATACGCTGGTATTAACTATGGAGATCAAGAGAGAGAAAGAGAGAGAGAAAGATGCAAGGAACGGCCGGAAAGTTATGGTTACCAATGTACGGCAGTAAATCTATCAGCACTTTGACCGGAATCATGACTGGTTTGTTACACGTACATCATCTGCAGGTTTTGTTTTGTGATTGTTTATCTTATGATCGTCGTCGGCTGCATTTTCGGTGGAGACAAATGCTGTACACCCGTGTGCTCAGATTTCGGTGCATGTTCAACAACCCCGGGTGGTCGAAATTTACGGAGCCCTTCACTACAGCGTCTCTCATATAATCGTATGGCAGTTTTGGGATGTTCAATTCAGCATAACAATCATCAATCAATCATGTGATCCTTTACCTTAAATTGACGTCAACGCAATAAAGCGTTCTTAAATCGTATGAGATTCACGTGTACCGCTTCGCTTCTCGGCATCAGGCGGCTGACGGACTCGCTCGTTCGTCCTGACAGGCTATAATACGTGCGCATTGCATGCCCGGCTTCTGTTATTTCACTCGTTCTTTATTTTTGAGTGTTGTTATTTCTATTGCTTCTGCATTCGCTGAGTTTTTACTTTTTCCTGTGTTGGGTGGCGTCAATAAAAGTTGATTTGTACTTTCTTTTCAACTTCGATTCTGCATTAACGCTCCGGCCAAAAAGCAGTGACAAATGGGAAGTTCGCACTTTTTCTTCGGTATAACTCGGTTCGAGAGCTCAGCTGTGCGAAAGAACACGTCACATCTCGTGCGCAGACCGTGTCAACAAGTCGTAGTGAGTTTGCCTGCAGAAAAGCAGCGACCTTTGATAAGACGTAAAAGAAGAAAAAAAAGTGACGTTTTTTTTCATGCCTTCTTGTCAGATCCATATCTACAGCGGCGTATTGTGTGTTTTCCCAGCTCCGAGTTTCTCGACAGTTGTGACAGGGCACGCATCAAGTTTACAAGGTACACGCGCTTTTGTGCGATTTCCGTCAGTCAAAGCTCTCTCTATCTCTCTCCACCGCTCTATCTCTCTCTCTCTCTCTTTCTCTCTCTTTGTTATCCTGTTTTATTCTCATTCTTTCTGTCTCCCACTTCTTCCCATGAGTATATCACGCCGCATACCACACTTACTAAGAGTGCCGCGACAGACATTATTCCTGTTTTATTCGTGAGTGCCGTCATTACGTCGGGGAAACCACCCGCAGTAGTAATTGTTCCAAAGGTACTCCGGACAGGTACGGTGATTTTGTTGAACTTACGGTGCGGTAATTCGGTTAGATCAAAATGCGTTAGCTTTCTAAGAGCTCAACATGGCTGATGTTGTCTGTGTATGAACGATGCAGAAATGAAAGTCGCGGTCTTATTACACTACATGCACACACTCCTCCCATCGTGCTGCCTAGAATAAGAGAGTGAATTGGCGTAATAATTCGGCAGCATACATGCATACTTTCAGCGTAATATTGCCACATTGAATATGCAGCACCAAGACAACAACAAAGAACACGCGCAGCGAGAGAAGAAGACGAGGTTCTCTTCCGATCAGTTTGCCGCTATGCATTTGGTGCAACGAAATTGAAACAATTGAACATTTCTTTTTATTCTGTCATCGTTATTCTTATCAGAGAAACAGATTTTTAGTAGCCCCATTACAAAAGCTAGGAATACAAGTAAATTTACCAGTAATTTTATCACTTGGCGGAACTTCATTTGGTTACTGCCACAGGGATGTATGCTCCGCTGTGTTTGATTACATCAACGCAACTAAAATATTACCATGCTAGTGAACCACTACCTTTTCAGATCTTTAGTTTAAAATTCGTAGTTATGTCTTTCAAAAACAAAAGATGGTTTGACCGCTTGCTCAGCACACATTTTTGTTTTTTGGTAGTATTATTTTGAGCTACTTTTTCAGATTGGCTTCATTTTCAGTTTAGTTTCATTTAAGTATCCTGCCGCCCGGTTCTTGGCCCATCCCCCTTTGTGGGTAAGCGCCATCCATCAAAGGTCATCAGCATCAGCATCAGCATCAGTTTGCCAGTGTTCTGGTACAATTAAAGTGAGTTTCCTGTATTCGGCTGCTGCTGTTTCTGCATTGTGACACTGGTGGAGGCGCTGGGTACGTGTTCGGGACACCTGACAACAGCCCCGGATCTAGTCCAGAAAGACTTCCGCGCATCGACACCCCCGTTCACCGCAGCAGCCGGCGCCTGTTAGGCCTCAGCCCGGAGTTTGGTCCATTGCCGGAAAGCGTGACTGTGCCAGAAAGCATGACGGCGTCTGGAAGCACTGGCCCCAACATGTCCAGCCCAAGCACGACACAGGTGACTGTTTTGAACCCTCGACTTCCAGATGACTTCCACGGAAACGCATATGAGGATGCACATGACTGGCTCGAGGAATTCGAGCACACAGCGAATGTTAACGGGTGGAACACCACACAGAAATCGGGCTACGTTTATTTTCCGCTTCAAGACGGAGCCCGAACATGGTTCACAAATTGCGTGTGGTCGTCTTGGGACGAGTTCCGGCAGAAGTTCCTCGACACGTTCGCGAGCACTGAAAGACGAGAAATCGCACAGCGTCTCCTCGAGTCAAGGATTCAGAAACCAAATGAATCCGTTACGATGTTTGTTGAGGACATGGCGCGGCTATTTTGTTGAGCAGATCCTAATATGCCCGAAGCCAAAAAGGTTAGCCACCTCATGCGAGGCGTTAAGGAGCAGCTCTTCACTGGTCTCGTACGAAACCCGCCTACAAGTGTGGAGGAATTCTCCAAGGAGGCGGCACCTATCGAACGCGCACTGCATCTACGTTATCGCCAGTATGACCGCCCAACCCACAGTGCACCGATCAGCGTGGCAGCCACGACCACAGCAACAACACCCGACGAAGGTTCTTTGCGCCAACGTTATAATCTGCGACACCGACATGTCGTCTATCGGGCTGGCGACAAAGTCTGGGTATGGAGTCCTATCCACCGCCGGGGACTGTCTGAAAAATTGCTGAAGAAGTATTTTGGCCCATACACAGTTTTACAGCGCCTGAGCGACGTTAATTACGTGGTCGCTCCTGACAGCCCCTCGACAAATCGCCAGCAAAAACCAGAACTCGTGCACGTTGTGCGGATGAAGCCCTACTTTTCGGACTGATTTACACCATACATCTACAACACTGTCTTTTGTAGAAGAGCATCGGGACGCTGCTCTCTGGAGGGGGGCAAATGCCACATTGAATATGCAGCACCAAGAGAACAACGAAGAACACGCGCAGCGAGAAAAGAAGACGAGGTTCTCTTCCGATCAGTTTGCCAGTGTTCTGGTACAATTAAAGAGAGTTTCCTGTATTCGACTGCTGCTGTTTCTGCATTGTGACAATATGATGAGGAAGCAAGGTGGGTCGCTGCGACGATCACGTAGTTGTCATTCGGTGAACCTTTTTAGAGGCGAAGCTCCCTAAGACCTCACGATGTCCGCCATCTCCCGTCTGTCCGTAACACGTCTTCATATATATATATATATATATATATATATATATATATGTGTGTGTGTGTGTGTCTGTGTGTGTGTAACCATGTTCTATACCACAGATTCTCTTCCCTCATATGGACGAAGACGAACGCAAGAAAGCGTGACGTGCTGAGTACCATGGTCGTCGTCGACGGTAAGCTACCGCAGAGACAAAAGAGAAGGAAGCGTATGCAAGGCGGCGACGGCGACAACAAAGTTCTACACCACAGACTAGGGCTAAGGAAGCAAAAGCTAAGCGGGAAAAACGCCAAGCTGACGCGCAGTTGAGACAACTTGAAGCGGATGCAAGGCGGCAATACCGACAAAAAAATTCTACACCAGAGACGATAGCTAATGAAGCTGTGATTATGAAGTCAAAACGTAACCCGTAACTCGGAACCTCATATCAGCTATAAAGAAGAATCACCGCTATATCACAATCGTTCTCAGCACTATCTCTTTGAATAAAATAATATACAAGTATCACAACCACAATCACTCTCAGTACTATCTTATCAACTTTAATCACAATAATCACCTCCAAAAGCTTCACCCCATAATTATTTTAAGCAGCTTGAAATGCAGTGATTTTTTTCTGTGTATCTGTACGCCATGTGACACTTAAAGAACCCCAAGTGGTCAAAGATATTATAACTAGTCAAACTTTTTGGAATATATATCATCTGACATGTGGCTTCGATATACGTGAGTTACTAGGTAAGCTTCTTTCAAAGCAATTGTATGTATACGTACGTACACACGTTTCTGCGAGAGTTCAAGTCGGCGCTTGTTAACGCGATAGCGTTAAAGAGCTCGTTTCGCAGAAATTACGGTGTCGGCATTGTTGGTTGTGAGCGAAAAACCATCGTATAAGTGACCGAAAATTGAGAACGATGCAAATGAATTAAGTGATAAAAAATCCTGGATCAGACTGGGGACCGAACCGGGGTCGTTTGAATAAAAGCGAGGATCAAACCCAGGCCAGTCGCGTGGCAAGCGGATGTTCAACCACATGTCCGCGCGTCTGCTGGCGAATACGGTGAAAAGAAGAAAATGCAGTGAAAGCAGCTTCAATGCTTTAGAAACACACGCGTTCTATATACATGTTTCACAGTGTAACAGGAAATATTACTGCAATAATTCGTGATACGAGCGCCCATTACCAGCGGGCGCCAGAAAGCGTGATTATCACAATGGCTTCATGGTTTAGAGCCGGTCATTCACTACAAAAAGAACACACACTACTGCGCCTATTCCCTTAAGGCCACGTAGTGGATGCATAGCAAGTGGGAAAAGATTCCATTCACAAAGTATTTGAAGTGCGCACAAGAAACGGGATATCGCTGCCGCATTTAACTCCCTAGGGCCAAGCTACAGGGTAGCCTATTTTTTTTTGTCAAACAATTGCACCAATATCTGCCGTTGAACAACTTTAGTGGGTCTGCTTCATTAATAAGAAATACCAACGTCTTAACGACAATGTTGCTGCCTCTAACTTATCTTCTAAGATGCTCAAACGTAACTATCGCCTATAGTTCTTGTATCGGCAGCGGTATGCTTTTGGTCCCTCAGAGTATTCGCTCGGCAAAATGCCCACTCGCATGTCTATTTCGCTGTTTGCCCGTTCGTCACCAAAATGCTTGAGTATTGACTTGTGTCCGCTAGAAAGCTCCAGCGTTCCCGACCAACGCAGTAAAGAACTCTAATTAAAGTCCGCCACGATCTCCACGTAAAACTACGCATTAGTAAGCGGATTGCACTCTATAGTCTACCCGTATTCATTGACACCCACAGCCACGCATTCTCTACTCGTCTAAACATTTTCTGGTCATTCTGGTTGAAGACTGCTAAGCCTATTTCAAAGACTATAGTCTTTTTTGGGGTCCTTCGACGCAAAACTTTAGGTCTGTCTGTCTGTCTGTCTGTCTGTCTGTCTGTCTGTCTGTCTGTCTGTCTGTCTGTCTGCCTGTCTGTCTGTCTGTCTGTCTGTCTGTACATTTGTCTGTTTTTCCATCCTTAACGGTTTCGGGATACCTCAAACGGCCAACCCCATCCGCAGCGCCCACCAATGTTGCTCAAGATTCCGCCTTCATACTTGTGCGATTGTCAATTGAAAATAATTATAGCGCATATCTGGGGCACCATAACAACACGTATATACTGTGTATGTGCGTCTTTTACTAGAAAAGGCATACAAAATTAATTTTAAGATCCGTAGCGTTCATTACGCTGCGCTGACCATGCAACGCTTGCACGAAAAGGCGAGAGTTTCCAACGCTTTGCCAAGACGACAAGGCTTGGCTTTAATACGGGCGCACGCGCCCGTCTCAGAGCAAAGCGTTTTGTTTTACAAGAAAACTGCACGATAGCGCTCATGTGTCACGTGTGACGTGACTTTATGTGCTCGTTCGCCTCCGCTGCACGCTCGAGGCACTCTAACGCAGCGCCTTCAAAATACTACTCACCAATTTTATTGCACATAACATCAAATAAATTTTTGTTCACTCTCTCCACACGCAAGACTATCGTCTTTGGACGACATTTGCAGATTAACATGCAGATCCAGTGCAAATTTTTATCTAACTACCTTACCATCGTCATTGAGCGCTCCGTCCCCTCTCCTCGCATAGAAAAGCAGTCCAGAGTAAACCGTTGCTCAGACCAACCTTTCTGCCTTTCTGTCAATAAATTCTCTCTGTCTACGTAATGCATTTACCGTGAGCTAGTGCTTCACAAATAGGCGATCTCCATGGCGGTTGAGTACAGTCAACTGTGCACGGGTGTCTGCATGCGCGCGCATTGCAAACGTGGAGACAAACGCACGAAACTTGAACGCCAAATTTGCGAGGAAGTAATGGTGCATCTCAAAATGATGTGACACCTAGCCTGCTCCCAGGCCACCATCACGCAGAAAAAGCAGGAATAGTCCGTGTGTTTAACGCTTTAGGCAAGAGAATCCCCAATGGGCATCAGTCATGTCGCTCTCGGGAGAACACACCCGCGCACGCTCGCATACATACACACGCGCGCGCGCATATGTGTGTGTATTTGCCTATATATCTATCTACTGATTGATTGATCGAACTATTCTTAGTCGGCCAACAGTACAATGCCTTCATGCGACATTAAGTAAGAGTAACCAGTGGGTCGTATCAGTTCCCGAATTCACTATCGATTCATTGAACTTCAAAATCTGGACGACATTTAGTCCATGCTGTTTCGACTGCTCGTCCTCAGAATAAGTGGCATGCTACTGTTAAAAACACGCGTTCTATGTTCCTGCAGCTGCCGATATTGCAGCAGCCACGCCAGATATTCTGTTTAGTTCTAATTAAGTTCTTGTAAAGGCGAGTATCAAAAACCACTTGACATAGTATTTGGTGCTGTCTTTGTTGAAGTCATAGTTTCAGTCCAGGTGTCAGGTTTCGTGCAGGCACGCTAGATTTTTGTGCGTTGGGACAGACCAGAGTGCAAAACGGGAGACTGCTACTCCGTTCTTTAGGCACGTGAGGTGCGGCGGCTTCAGAGACCAGCCTACGATACGATACGGCCGCCGACATTTACTGCGATAGCTCGTCACAGCAAGGAAAGTGGTGCCGACGTATAGCGACCCGATCACCAGCTGGCGCGCTCTGCCGCAATAAATAGTCGGCAGCCGGGGCCGGGCGCCTCTCGTTCGGAGGCTCGTGAGATATACGAGGCCGCGAACACTTGCGCCCTGCCGAGCCATCGCCCGTGTAACCTATAGGAGCAGCCGGGGCCCTCGTGTGTGCCGGGCGTCCCGCGCGTTCAATAAAATTCCTCCGTCAAGTTCACAACAATAAAGGCCGTCATTTTGACCGGAAAATAAGCAGGTTGCTGAAGCGTGCCCGGGTAAGCTCTTTTGATTAGCTAGACTTTAGGATACGTACTGAGACACGTCAAATATATATATATATATATATATATATATATATATATATATATATATATATATATATATATATATATATATATATATATATATATATATATATATCCAGCGAGTGTCTTCTGTGAATCCAGTGATGAATACCCCGGCCGAAACGTAGGAGCAATAAAAGTTTTCGCACGTTTGTCCGCTCAAGCCAATTTCTATATATATATATAAAAGAATAACTTCGGTTGCCGCAAGGTTATAAATATGAAAGTAGATGCTCTTTCACATAACAACTGTTCATTCTGCCGACGTTTCGACGGGAACCGCGTCTTTTTCAAGACAAAATGCTATTATGCCTTGAAAAAGACGGGGTTCCCGTCGAAACGTCGGCTGAATAAACAGTTGTTATGTCAAAGCGCATCTACGTTTATATATATATATATATATATATATATATATATATAAGGGAAAGAAGTGTATACCTAAGGGCTCGTTTTTCCGTGTTTTAACACAATATTAATTAGATATAACAGACAGTAATGCCAAGAAATGTACAGGGGAAGTTATTAAAACCAATGGAATGTAAATAAGAAGAAAGAAAAGTGGAGGAAAAAATTACCAACTGTGAGCAGGAATCGAACCTACGACCTTCGAATTACGCGTTCGATGCTCTAACCACTGAGCTATCACAGCGGCCCTCCCTCCATCGACTTTTTTGGGTTTATCTGTGAATTTAGAAGTAGGAGCGACAGTCAGCGCCATCTATAAGCCAAACAACGAGTGTGAAAACACTCTTATGCGCATGTTTGGCGTCACGTAGCACGTGAACTTATTATGAGCGGGCAGCTGATTAATTGTCCCTCTTATACAACCTAAACACACCAAGTCTGCCAGTACGAGACCCTCGTTCAATGAAATAAGGGAAAGAAGTGTATACCTAAGGGCTCGTTTTTCCGTGTTTTAACACAATATTAATGAGATATAACAGACAGTAATGCCAAGGAATGTACAGGGGAAAGGAATGTAAATAAGAAGAAAGAAAAGTGGATGAAAAAATTACCAACTGTGAGGAGGAATCGAACCTACGACCTTCGAATTACGCGTTCGATGCTCTAACCACTGAGCTATCACAGCGGCCCTCCCTCCATCGACTTTTCTGGGTTTATCTGTGAATTTAGAAGTAGGAGCGACAGTCAGCGCCATCTATAAGCCAAACAATGAGTGTGAAAACACTCTTATGCGCATGTTTGGCGTCACGTAGCACGTGAACTTATTATGAGCGGGCAGCTGATTAATTGTCCCTCTTATACAACCTAAACACACCAAGTCTGCCAGTACGAGACCCTCGTTCAATGAAATAAGGGAAAGAAGTGTATACCTAAGGGCTCGTTTTTCCGTGTTTTAACACAATATTAATGAGATATAACAGACAGTAATGCCAAGGAATGTACAGGGGAAGTTATTAAAACCAATGGAATGTATATAAGAAGAAAGAAAAGTGGATGAAAAAACTACCAACTGTGAGCAGGAATCGAACCTACGGCCTTCGAATTACGCGTTCGATGCTCTAACCACTGAGCTATCACAGCGGCTTTTTTCATCCACATGTCTTTCTTCTTATTTACATTCCATTGGTTTTAATAACTTCCCCTGTACATTCCTTGGCATTACTGTCTGCTATATCTCATTAATATTGTGTTAAAACACGGAAAAACGAGCCCTTAGGTATACACTTCTTTCCCTTATTTCATTGAACGAGGGTCTCGTACTGGCAGACTTGGTGTGTTTAGGTTGTATAAGAGGGACAATTAATCAGCTGCCCGCTCATAATAAGTTCACGTGCTACGTGACGCCAAACATGCGCATAAGAGTGTTTTCACACTCGTTGTTTGGCTTATAGATGGGGCTGACTGTCGCTCCTACTTCTAAATTCATAGATAAACCCAAAAAAGTCGATGGAGGGAGGGCCGCTGTGATAGCTCAGTGGTTAGAGCATCGAACGCGTAATTCGAAGGTCATAGGTTCGATTCCTGCTCACAGTTGGTAATTTTTTCATCCACTTTTCTTTCTTCTTATTTACATTCCATTGGTTTTAATAACTTCCCCTGTACATTCCTTGGCATTACTGTCTGTTATATCTCATTAATATTGTGTTAAAACACGGAAAAACGAGCCCTTAGGTATACACTTCTTTCCCTTATTTCATTGAACGAGGGTCTCGTACTGGCAGACTTGGTGTGTTTAGGTTGTATAAGAGGGACAATTAATCAGCTGCCCGCTCATAATAAGTTCACGTGCTACGTGACGCCAAACATGCGCATAAGAGTGTTTTCACACTCGTTGTTTGGCTTATAGATGGCGCTGACTGTCGCTCCTACTTCTAAATTCATAGATAAACCCAAAAAAGTCGATGGAGGGAGGGCCGCTGTGATAGCTCAGTGGTTAGAGCATCGAACGCGTAATTCGAAGGTCGTAGGTTCGATTCCTGCTCACAGTTGGTAATTTTTGCATCCACTTTTCTTTCTTCTTATTTACATTCCATTGGTTTTAATAACTTCCCCTGTACATTCCTTGGCATTACTGTCTGTTATATCTCATTAATATTGTGTTAAAACACGGAAAAACGAGCCCTTAGGTATACACTTCTTTCCCTTATTTCATTGAACGAGGGTCTCGTACTGGCAGACTTGGTGTGTTTAGGTTGTATAAGAGGGACAATTAATCAGCTGCCCGCTCATAATAAGTTCACGTGCTACGTGACGCCAAACATGCGCATAAGAGTGTTTTCACACTCGTTGTTTGGCTTATAGATGGCGCTGACTGTCGCTCCTACTTCTAAATTCATAGATAAAACCAAAAAAGTCGATGGAGGGAGGGCCGCTGTGATAGCTCAGTGGTTAGAGCATCGAACGCGTAATTCGAAGGTCATAGGTTCGATTCCTGCTCACAGTTGGTAATATTTTCATCCACGTTTCTTTCTTCTTATTTACATTCCATTGGTTTTAATAACTTCCCCTGTACATTCCTTGGCATTACTGTCTGTTATATCTCATTTATATATATATATATATATATATATATATATATATATATATATATATATATATATATATATATATATATATATATATATTCGCGACAGTTTTGTCTTCTATTTTGACAACTTCAAAAACTACGCTTTAAAAAAAAGCATGTGAGTACTGCTACATCATAATGCTGCTGTCTTTCACCTACCTATAAACCACCAGAGTGAAAAAAAAAATCTGATACCACAGTCGGTACAACGGTACAACATCGGTACAACGCGACACTACGCCGGACTTGGTATTTACCCGTAACGTCACAGGCCACACCTGGACCAATACGCAGGAAAATCTGGGCAGCGATCACTTCATCATACGAACCGAACTACCCAACGCATCAGCCCCACCCCGTACATTCACGCTGACGGACTGGGATGCCTTCCGCACCCTCCGCAAAAACAACACAAAGGAATACAACACATTCATCGAACTACTCACCTCACTTCAGGAAGACATAGCCAAAGCAACGAAAACAATACAAACAGAACTCGAGGTCCCGAGAATGGACTCACACCTCGCACATTTGCTCGAGGCAAAAGCGTCAATACTCGCGCGCTGGAAAACACAACGACTAAACAGACGCTTACGAAAACGTCTATCAATACTGAACCAAGACATTGCCAAATATTGCACGGAGCTCACACGACTCCAATGGCATGAACTCTGCTCGGCGGTCGACGGCCGCATGCGAACTGGGGGTAAATGGAACCTCCTAAAATACATGCTGGACGACTGCGAAACAAAAAACAACCAGAGTCATGCCATAGACCGGCTCCTACACTCGCACAAAAAGATGGGAGGAACAAACTCATCCTTTCTTGAAGAAATCTCCAAACGTCACCTCCCCTTAAACACAGCACAACCCACCGACTACCCAGAAATAGAATGCGAAACGATACCCGAACTCGACGAACCCTTCACGGAGTCAGAAATTCGGGAGGCATTACACAACCTCAACAGCAGATCAGCCCCCGGTCCTGACAAGGTAACCAACCACCTGTTGCGAAATTTAGACGACCAAGCCATCACACTACTCACAAAAGACATTAATTACATGTGGGAAACTGGCCAGGTACCTGAACAATGGCGCACGGCCACGGTAATCCTTCTCTCAAAGCCAGGTAAACCACTCAACTTCGACAATCTACGCCCGATTTCCCTAACCTCATGCATAGGAAAAGCAGCTGAACATGTCATCCTAAATCGTGTATCGCGCTACATAGAGGATCACGAACTCTTTCCGTTCAACATGGTCGGGTTCCGTCCGCACCTTTCAACACAAGACGTCATGCTATTACTAAAGAAACAGATCTTCGACTCAAAAACGAGAGATGTTCGTGGCATTCTCGCCCTAGACCTCACTAAAGCATTCGACAGCGTCTCACACCGCTTTATACTGGAATCCATTGCCAGCCTTGGTCTCGGTAAAAGATTCCAGGCGTACATTCGTTCTTTTCTGCAAAATCGAACAGCTCAGCTGCATTTATCGCAACTTACATCCGATACTTACACATTAGGTTCCAACGGGACACCACAAGGGGCAGTCATTTCTCCACTCCTTTTTAACATAGTAATGAAGGGACTATCTGACAAACTCCGCGACATCCCAAACATAAACCATGCTATATACGCAGATGACATCACCATCTGGTGCCCAGGAGGCTCATTGGCGGAGTTGGAGCAAGCCCTTCAAACTGCTCTCGATACCACAGAAGCCTACTTAAAAAACACTGGACTTCGTTTGTCGCCCACAAAATCAGAGTTGCTACTGTACCGGCAATCTCGCCAAGGCGTTCGTAACTTAACACCCTTAGGTGATCTACCCATAGCGCTACACGCCAAAGATGGGCAGCGAATACCCCGAGTGGACTCCATACGCATTCTCGGCCTCCTCGTCGAGGCCACTGGCTGTCATGCAAGAACAATTAAACATATCACAGCAAAAACAGAGAACATGCTCCGACTCATTCAGCGAGTCTCGGGTCGTAGACGAGGCCTTGGAGAGGCCAACCTTCTGCGCATATACCACGCGTTCCTAATGAGTCACATCAATTACGTCGCCTCTGCCCACAACTGGACGAAGGTAGAAAAGACGAAACTAAACACA
Source organism: Rhipicephalus microplus (assembly GCF_043290135.1). NCBI lineage: Eukaryota > Metazoa > Arthropoda > Arachnida > Ixodida > Ixodidae > Rhipicephalus > Rhipicephalus microplus. Next base: position 173,062,665 of record NC_134700.1, on the reverse strand, counting down.
CTCATGCGCAAAAGCATTAAACAAGTCCTTGGTTTGCCTCAAAACACGAGCACTTCCCGTCTCGACCAACTAGGCATGCACAACGGCATCGATGAAGTGATCGAGGCCCAGACCACGGCCCAAGTGATCCGCCTCTCCTCCTCCAAGGCAGGCCGCCGACTTCTAAGCGAGGCCGGCATGTCCCCACACCCCTGCCTTGAACGCGCAGTAACCCTCCCCAGAGTTGTCCGAGCTACTTACATGGTAACCCCATTTCCGCGAAATGTCCACCCACAACACAACGAAGGCAGACGGCTGGCCCGCGCTCGCGCGATCCTAAACCGTACCGCCGCGAATCGCAACTCTACCGCATTCGTCGACGCAGCGCAATACGGTAACTCCTCCTCTTTCGCACTCGCGGTAGTAGATGGCGACGGAGCCCTACGCTCAGCCGCCTCGGTTAGGCTATCAACAAGCGCCATAGCCGAACAAGTTGCTATAGCTTTAGCGATGACCGACCCCTCACTCACTAATGTCTTCACAGACTCTCGCGCCGCCATTCGGGCTTACGAAACCGGCAACATCGCTCCAGAAGCAGCCCGCATTTTACAAACACGGAAATATACGGGCTCGCACTACCTCTCTTGGTTCCCTGCCCACATGGGCAAAGACGTTCACCCACAACAACCCAACCTCAACGAAATGGCTCATGATCGAGCACGAGAACTGACCCGCCGTGACGATCAATCAGCCACCGAAGAGCTGGGCCCAGACGTGCAGTTTAATGACCCACTACTCACCTTCCATGAAATTACCTCCCACTACCGACACAACAGAAGCCGATACCCTTTACCCCATTCAAAACTAGAACGCGCGCAAGAAGTAGCCTTTAGAATGTTACAAACGAGATCGTACCCATCACGGGGCCGACTCAGCCATTATAACTCAGACATAAATTCACAGTGCCCAGATTGCACAGAGGTGTACTGTTCACTCGCGCACATGCTCTGGCAATGTCCCGCGTTACCTCAGGGACCTCTCACCAGTGAGTCCGACTGGGAGGAGGCACTCAGGAGCCCCAATCTCCGAAACCAACTTAAGGCAGTCCAGAGGGCCCAAGAACTGGCGGAACGCCACCACGTTCCCGCCCCGACTCGGGCGTCGCCTACGGTAGCGGCTGCTAGGATGTCCCACGTGGGCACCCTGGTGGCTTAAACTCCTCAGGACCATATATTAAAGTTCTTGACTGACTGATACCACAGTTTTTTTTTTTTTTTGTAAAGCGTACTTCGCCACGTTTATACCTTTACAAAGGAGAAGCTAACTTTTGCGCAGCAAGTCTTCTTGTATTGCGCAAGCCCTGCGTGAATCATACTCACGCCAGAACAAACTCTAAACGAATAAGCCACCAAAATGTTATGAAGTACGAATTACAGTAAACGGTTGAGTGATGCTAGCAGTACTTTGAAACAATTGCACCTTGGAGCCACTGGTGACTTACACAATACATTGCCGACGTATTTCACATTTTCAAATTACATTGCCGGTGTATTTCACCTTCACATTTTACTCTGGCCTCAGAGTACCGGCTATGCGTTGTGAGCATATGCTGGAATGCGCTATCATGACAGAAACCTAAGAACACTTGAAGGAAAAATTTCTCGACGGCTTTGGGCGATTGCTAAGGCACACTTTTCTTTCATTCGAAATACATATAAAGGGGTGGTGCCACCAAATATATATATATATATATATATATATATATATATATATATATATATATATATATATATATATATATATATATATATATATATCCATATATATATATATATATATATATATATATAAAGACAACTTTTTCAACCTGCTCGCACTTTCATCTGAGATTTCATATACACCACACTCTTGTTCGATAGCGTAAAAAAAGAAAAAAAGAAGACAGTCACTTTAAAGCAGCATGCACTTGTATAGCACTTATATGTTTGTCATGCATTGTGCATGTAATATTATTACACGCGACGCTTTTTATGCATCACCTCACAACTTTCTGCATGAATACAATGATGTTGATGGCGCCCTCCTCTACTGTAAATATATTATCATTAAATGAAAATTTTAACGACTAAAAGCAGCTGAAGAAAATCTCAGTTTTTAAATGTGAAGCACTACTTGAGGAACCAAAGGTATTTTGAGCATTTCCATCTACTTATTTTAGCTTTCCACTGAGCACGAGTCCAGTGCTTTATTTGTAGCCGCTTTGCAAACTGCCTCTAACGCTCCAAGTTGCCTTAAGCAAGGCTGATCAGATTTATCAGAGATTAAAGCGGAAACTTTTTTTGGCGCTTCTAGTACGACAAAACTAAAGTATTCAGAAAGCTTAGTCGCAATCATGTGCTCACAGCAGCTTCGACTGAGCAGCGGTGATGGTAACACTTTTTGTTGAAAGAAATAGATTTTCCTGAAGCAGCGAATTCTTCGACAGGTCCATAAAAAGTTTGTTCGTTTCCATCTATAACTGCATCGACCAGTCATAGCAAAATAAAAACATGAACAAGTGATGTAATATGTAGGTCCTCTGTTCAGCTCTAGCCTGCTCTGCATTGCTGCAGCACAGGGTTGAAAGTGTCGCAAATAAACTTCAAGGAAAATATTCACTGCTGAAATATTAAAAAATTATCACTGCATTGTACCTTTGCCTCATAACATTTTCTTTTACTCTTAACAATATAATTGAGTGATTACAGCGGTGAAGGAAAATTTTGCCTTAGTAGTTGTTTCCCCAGCGTGCAGCCGACAGTGACCACTGTCGAAAGGGGGGGGGGGGGGGGGGGGCTCAGCCTCCCCAATCTTTCTCAGCCCATAGGGGGGGGGGGGGGGCTTGCGCCCCCCTTGCCCCCCCCCCCGGCTGATCGCCTATGGGCGACCCTAAATGTAGGGTTCTCGTCAGCCCTTCTTCGAAACTTCGTTGCTTTTTATATAACGAAGCGAGTTGAATTGCCGCTGACTCTATAGTGAACTATCGTCCCCAGGCGTACAGTGTCGGAACTACGAGATGAAGTTCATTTCGACTTTCAACTTTATTCGTGCTGCCTCGCCATGTTTCTCGCGTTTTCTTTTTTTCTGTCAGTTCTAATCATTTGATTACTAGTTTGTCAGACAACATTTTGGACCAGATAGTCGAACGACAATGACATCACCGGCACAGATTCTCCACACCCTGTACATATACTGGCTGAAGTTTCTCTTCTATACCCGCCATGGTGGTGTGTATGGTTTGGTACTCGACTGCTTCCCCAAAGGTCGAAGGATTGAATGTTGGTCGTGCCGATCACATGTAGGTGAAGTACTTGGTACCCCTGCACTTAGATTCAATCGCATGTTAAATAGACCAGGTGGTTTAAATTTCCGAAGCTTTCCGCTAAGGTTCTCCTCTTAATCCCATCATGGTTTTCAGACGCAAAACCCCAGCAATTTGCACTTGCCCTTCTATGAGTGCGGCTCATTTGTTGCTAAGAGCCACTGAGTCACAATTTTCTATGTGCATATTATTAACGTGAGTGTGCACAACACCTATGTAGACATGATTATGAAGTCTAGGAACTGGCCTGGAAGAGACAAAAAATAAGTATATTAGTACATTGTTATATAGACTCGCTCTTAATATTGAATGATGTTGCTGTTTGATTCTTCCGGTAAAGCAAAAAACATCTGATCTGGTGCCGGCGACACGGACGGCTTGAAGATAACGAAATAGCGGGTGTCTTAGCTCGCGCATTTTCTAACCGAGTGGATAATCTCCCCTTTTCCCTGACCGTATTGATAAAGAGATCCTTGCTCACTGGTGCTCCTCGCGCGATACAAATGTGGAACGCATCGCAGATTCCCCAGTGCGGAAGAGGCCACCGGCCTTTGAAAGATTCAGAAGGACGTATTTCCGCATGTGCTGAAATTGCACGCGATACATCCGACGTTTTACCCTACCGTGTGTCTTTGGTGAGTTTGTAGGCCGACTCTCTACCATATCTTGTTGGTGTACGATCGTAAACCAAGCGACTTAGCCGCTTTTTTCAAGCAACTTTTAACACCTAGCATGAGGCAGTGGGAGGCACAACTCGCCAGTTGGCACCCAGGAGTGCAGCTATCAAGTTCGGCTAAGGCCAGTGGAGCCCTAGACATAGGTTATTGTTGTTGTTGTTGTTGTTTCCCTGTGCAAATGGGTCGTACCCAAAGGAGTACCCAAGCATAGAACCTCCAAGATTCTGATTTTCCTTTTCTCTTAAAGGAAGTTCCATTCTGCCTGTAAATCTTCCACACAATGCGTCTATGCAGTTGGAAAACAACGATATATGGCTAGAAAACATAGTGGCCTGTGTATCAAGCTTAACATGGCGTCAAGTTTTCCACAGTTATAACACCTTGGAAGTACTTTATTGAGCTGAAGCTCTTAGATGCCTTGTCAAAGGCGAACGTACAATCCGCGTCGGAATCCCGTGGCGTCCGAGACGAGTGACACAAAAAAATCATCACGCGATGACGTCACTATATGATGTCACAGATCACCAGAATTCAGAACGTCACTTTGACGTCACCCCAACGTCGCAGGACATGATGTCAAATTATGACATCATCACATGCCATTATAGCTTGGCCAAAACGGTGTGCCGAAAGTGGTCCTATAACGGAGGCTATGCAAAACCAGGTGAGGTGCCTCCGATCTTGGAGTCACTGCAGGACTACGCTAGTCGTGAAAAACTTTCGATGAGTGGCGGGGCCGGATCAATACATCAATTTAGAGTAAGAATAAAGAGGCTTTCAACTTCAAATTGTCTAAATCAAATGCATAAAAGACCACGTATTTTTCATCCTTTGATTAAACCTGCCTATGCCTGCCTATGAACTTTTTGGACACTTCAAGTCATGCAGTGTCCTAAACGTAGTAATAAATGGTGACTTTTGTGAACGGCTATATGAAACTAGTGTTAGTACGCTTCCTCAACCCGAAGATGTTTGTTACATGGTGAAACAGAACAGATCATAAGGAAAATGAACCGGCTAATGATAACGAAGGGTGAGATAAATAGATAAATAACAAAGGGTGATAAATAGCACTGGCTCTTTTATTTCCTCATTCTTATATTTTTTTATGGTTTTAAGGTTTGACTACAGTACATAATAAAGGCATTGTTGTGTATCGTCCACTACCACGTCGTCTGCGCTCTTTCACCATAAAGAGCTTAACTACTTTTAATCGAAGCTTTTACCACAATGCTTATTTGTAACTAGTATCTTTTTATTGGAATGATTTTTGTTCACATGGGCTTCCTACAACAGGCTAAAAACACTCGCGTCCATCTGATCCTGCTACTTCTCATTATATTGATAACCTCATATTAGTACTAAGTCGAGAACTCTACAAAAAAAAAACTACGTACACTCTACGAAAGTACACTCTACCAAAGTACACTCTACGGAAAAAAAATTTGACTCTTTTCAATAAAGTTGTTTCCATCCGTCCATTTTTACACTTTTTTTTAAGTTTTGCATAGTATTCTACTCTCTCTCTCTCTCTCTCTCTCTCTCTCTCTCTCTCTCTCTGTCCTTCTTGGAGTTTTGTGGCAGTAACAGTTCTCCAAAAAAGAGTCAATACAAATTCCCTAACACAAGTATCTTAATACAAATACCTTAATACCATGTAGGCCTCATATGAATGTTAATGCCATGGTGGAACATGCTCCGGAGACATCATTCACAGCAGCGTAGCTTTATGATAAATTGGCAACAATAACCACAAAAGTAGACACAAAGTTTGTAAGCAATTAAGTAGACACCAGTGGTCACGTTGTCCGATCGTTTTCACTTTGCCTCCACTAAACACATGAGCAAAACTTGGTTCAGCAACAGAGCAACAACCACCTCACGGGGCGCGCAGTTTTATCAAAGCCGAAAGCGGCTCACCTTGTTTAAATCATCCAGTGTCTTTTGGAGGGGGCTGGAAATTCCTTTTTAGTTCATCACACAAAGCCAGTGACGGCCTTGTTGGCGAGCGCGAGCCTACTCGAAAAGGACGTCGTTTTCAGAGGTGGTGTCTCCAGAGGCGGTCATCCGCAAAAACAAGGAGAAGGGAATGCAGTAAGCAACGCCATAGCCTCATAGACCTCCCTCCCTGTTCCGGATGCGAGGAGTGGAAGATTCCGACCGTCACTTCCGCCACCGCCGGTGTTCACAGTGTACGGTCGACCACCGAAGCACATCCTTACTTCCAGGCGCGTACGCAGGAGCTCATAAAGCATCCCGTGTAAAGAGATGTGATGAAAACAACAAAAGGGAGGCATACCCTTCATTTAATTGAGCACTACTGGAAGGGGACAAAGAGAACTGGGCTCGGTGGCTGTGCTGGGAAACTCGTATCGTGGCATCATTATGATCCCGCCCCGTTTATTTCATTTCTATATGGCGATAAACGGTTCTGTTATTCTCTTTTTGTGTCGGTCGTTGTTTCTGTGGTCCATGCGTCGCTCTATATGGTTTTGCCTCGCGGACAGTAAAGCATTTCCTATTTCTTTCTTTTATTTTTATTTTTTATTCATTCACGCTCTAGTGCTGGGCCTTCCAATGCCATCCTCGTTCGGGAGGGGCCGAAGGGTTCGCAGCGGCTCCCATGGTCTATCCATTGATGTCTGTCAGGAAGGGGGCCCCAGCGTTCCAGGAATCCCAGGAATCTCCTAATTGAAATCGGGATCACAACGCGCGCGTGCGCAGTGAAATGACGCTTGCATCGGGCAGCGAAAAAGGGTGAAATGGGGCAACTTGACAGCGGAGTGGGGATGGAAAGGCACGCAGCGGAGAAGCTGGAGCGTTGCTAAGCAATGTGTGCTCGCAGTGAAGCAAGATTCCAGCCGACGCACGTCCGACTCGTCAAGCGTAAATGGCCGTCGCAAGAAGACGCGGCTTCTAGAGAAAATGTGGTCACCGCTGAGCGTTAGGGGAACATAGTTATAGTAGTGTGATACAAACAGTAGTTCGGTTGGCTACTTAGGGATTTAAGCGTCTGAAATGACCATTCGCTCAGCTTGTACGAGAGCTACTGGATGCTTTAATTCTAGTAGTTACAAGACTACTGGCCCGTAGGCACCATGAACCATCTAGTCGCTCAGTAATGAGGTCAAGCATCTGTCGACTTCTACAGAGGAATATAACACAGAAACACGAAGTTTCGCACCTTATGCTCTCATATATACTATCAAAATACGAGACCTTCTTTTTACTACTTGCATGGCACACTGAAGTGTTGCTTAACCTCAAGCGAATTTCTCGTATTGTCACTTCTATCCTTCTATACTTTCATCCCCAAATTGTCATTCTCCCCTTGGGATAGTCAACCAGGTGTGCATGTTGCTGACCTTCCCGTCTTCACTTCCTTATCTATGTGACTCGAACTGCGGACAAACAGTCACAAACCAAACGATAAAACACGGTTGTATAAATTCATAACATTAACCTGGCTCACATGACAGGTGAAAATAACGTAGACAATGTCTTAATGTAAGCCTAGATGTTTGAGGTTTGGGTAAACTACATATATGCAGGATATATAATTTTGGTAGAACCAGTGCTGGCGTTGACGCGTTACTTTCTTTGGTAGTATCGTAACGTACTCATTACCATTTCGTAACTGTAATGGGTGTCACTCGACGCGCAGCCTTCAGTGAGAGTCATCGTTTCATATTGTTCACTACGTTAACGTATTTACGCTAACATTTTTGTTAACGTGTAGTGTCACGATACTCAATACATTTTGTGCCACTTACATCAGGAGTCTTACATAGAACTTCTTCCTCTCGTACGTGCCACATTGTCAGAACTATTTATCACAGCGGTGGACCGCTATCAGCCTCCCATGGAGGCGTCTGATGAATCCATCGACCACCTACCTGTTTACTGTAAAGGTGGGCATATTCACTGAGGAGCGTGGCAAGCTGCTTACAACAACGTTGGAATAGAGTTGCTGCTTCAATTGTAGTTGTAGTATAGTGAGGAATTTGTCCCTGCAATACTACAGCGCTATTTACCAGTTCTATTTTCACAAAAAAATTGCTTCTATCTGTTTTTAGTTCCAGATAAAAGGTTTTGGTTGCTGTATTTCCGACCGTGCGAGGCTGATCTTCAACACCCTTGCGTAAACGCTCGCTATTTTCGCGGCAAATTTTATAGGTTGAATGGGCATAAATCTGCAAATACATTTTCCTGGACAACTCAGTTTAAGTATTTCTTTTTTATTGCTTCAAGATTTACCTACATATCTTGTACGCTAATGGTACGATTAGCACTATTCGTTGCTGGATCAGTCATGTTTTCTGTCTGGCATTGGCGATAGTATCTAATTTTCTCTTTAATGTAGCTTCAAGAAATGGCAGTACCACGTGCCACAAAGTTATAGGTCATTCTACTAACCTCCACAATATACAATAGGCCGGCGCACCTGTGCAATACGATAGTTATATCAGTAATTAAGCCAAAATCATTGTTTTGGCTAGAGTTTTTATAGTAATTCTAAAATGATGTTCATATAAATTTTTGCTCTGGTTTTCTCAGATAGTGTTGCGATGGCAGAAGCAACGTATGTTACTTGTTTTTGATAATGGTAACAGTAACGCATTACCTATTCTGTTATTAGCATATGGCGATAACGCTTGTCCTTTTTTTTTTTGGAGTATAGAGTAACGTATTTAGTTGTTGTTTTTCTCAGTAACGCACACAACACTGGGTAACGCACACAACACATTGGCTTCAGTTACCGGCTGGTGGAGAAAACTTGCAGATATTTTTCTGCACACCCGCATAAATTTAGTCGTATTTGTAGTTCGTGAACGCGTAAAAGCTGTGCAGTCAATTCCGATGCTTCACATATGTTAGAAGAGGTGAGAAAAAAATTAGCACTAATGAGAGAATGGAAGGAAAGGTAGGAAGGTCATTTGTATTTCGCAGTTGGTTTGCCTTCTACACAGCAGCACAAACGCTAAGGAATAAAAAAAGGAGATGATAAGGAAGATAACGGGAAGAGTGGCGCTCAATCTGAGGGTGTGCGATGACCTCAAGAACATTTTGTCTAAACTTGAGGTATTTTTATGTTTCGCAGAAGGTTGGGTATTGCTTGTGGAATTCTTTGCTATGGTCGCCACACGTTGAAGAGTTTCTGAAATGTAAGAGTGAATAAGTAATATGTGCAACTAGTGCGTGTTCACCGCGATTAACAGGTAGTTTTAGTCGAATGCATGTCATAATAATCATGCCACAGATTCTAATTTCCGACTTTTTTTATTTATTTTTCTTTTTTGCTTGCTTGCCCACGAGCTAGCTTGCTCTGTTTGTTCGTTTGCCTGTTTGTTTGTTTGTTTGTTTGTTTGTTTGTTTGTTTGTTTGTTTGTTTCGGGCACACGATAATGCTACACGCCATCGTCACCCCCTTTCCCAATCTACCACCAAGTCCGTCCACGAACGTAAGGGAATAACTACGCATTAACTAGCAGCTTTAATTAGAGGTTCCATGTTATTATTTTTATAGCCATTTTATGCTGGAGTGAACCTTCCACTGCCCACTTCAGAACCGTTCGTTACACAGACGACACACTATTCTGTGTGCTTCACGCTCATCTCAATGCACAGGGTAGCTGGACTCCTCTCACCCTCCAGCTAGTTAAACAACGCTGCCTTATTCGCTCGCACAACAGCCCGTCGCATGTACGCCTTAATACTGTTACTGTGTCGTGTTGTCAGAAGCACTCCAAATTCGCTTACACACTGCGCGCGTTTCCCTCTTACCTCCTTGAATATAAACTGCATGCAAAGGGTTCGTGCTGCATGCAAACAACACGTCGACTGCGCATTGATTAGCCAAGACAAACTTGCCTTGTTCTGCGCGTTTTCATCATGAGTTCTTCGAAAGTACTTCGGACTCCCAAGGGACCGTCTTTCAAGCTGAATTTAAAGACGTTACTCTTAAAGGAGCCGCGTAGCCCGTAGGTGGCTTTCTTTTGACCAATAATCCCTGCTTCCTGGTTGTCCCCATGGAAATCATGAAAGCATAAAGCATATGCCGATCGAGTAATTGCCACAGAAATGCCGCAGACTTTCTCGTCTTCTGAGCGACGGAAGTCAGCACGCGCGCTTATTATCTTGGATGTAGCGACCCGTGGCGCATCTTGTAGCCCTGATAACTTGTCGGCCTAGAAGGATATTTCCTTATTAAAATACGCTCATTTGTGCAAATACACCGATGCGCGTACCTTCGGGATGAAGACAGTCTGGGCATGGTAATGACAATGCCCAAAAAAAGGCTGAAATAATGAGTGAAGGAGGCATTCAGCTTTTTATTTAGTTTTATTTTTCTTTTCATTCTTCTCAAATTAGCAGCGTAGAGACTTACTGTGAAGTCGAACTTGCCCAACAAAAAGGTTTTAAAAGTATGGCTCAGCTTTCGCTAGAAGTTTTCGCTTTCAAACGATCGAGCTATTGTGAAAACTGTGGAAGGTAAGACTTAGAAGTTTTGAGAGCAAGCATTTTCGCGGTCTGTTCGCTATTTATAATAAGCCTTTGTAAATGCCCTGCAAATGTCTATATTTAGAATATGGAGATCTGTGTATGCACACATGCAAACGCAGATACGAGCATACGTCAAGTGTGGTTGTTTCTGTTATTTTCATACGTTTGTTTTTCCTGATCAGTTCTAACTACTCAATTTTTCTCTCTCTTAATTTAAGGCTTAAACATCAAGCACGTTTTTCGCAACCTCTAATAAACAACGGTTAATTTCTTTAAAGGAGAATGTGCTTTCAAATTAAACAAAACTCTCATTCGACTTGTACACAGACAGAAAGATTTCACAGGACAAAATTACACGCATTTTTCAATGCAACTGCGTCGTTAATTAAGCACTGCTAATTTTGCATGAGAAGCATTCCTAAGTGAACCTATTTTTTCATTCGTTCTTTCTTTCTTTTTTTCTTTCTTTCTTTTTTATCTATCTATCTATCCGCCGTAGGTCTGGGTGCTTTGCTAATCGCTTCCTTAACTTGGTGTACACCAAAATTAGCGTGGGCAGGAGAGTTTCACGAATAATTACTATCTGGCATGACATGAATAATGTGACAATCCTATCGCGAACGTCGTCAAATCCTCTCCTGCCGACTCGAGTGGCACATACCCGTATACCACGGGCCATGGCATGCGGACGGGTATGTGCCACAGCTGGTTGACTGGTATAAGCTAGAATTGACGATAACAGACACAGGTTGTTAAAATGCGAGGGCGTTAAGAAAAACCCACACATCTCCACCAAGTAAATCGTGACGAGTGGGCGAGGCACTGTAGATCGTTCATACTGTAAATCACCCGTGACACTGTCAAACCCGCGCATGTAAATGAGTGACAATGGGCATGTGCAGAACATACATTGCGTTTCTGCCGTTGAGCCGCCGCTTCTTGCGCTCTCGACTCCGTGGTAGCAGCTCGTTGTCGCTCCGATGTAGCAGCTCGTTGTTTTGACGCTCTTTCCCGGCGTTGTGTTTTCCGGGCGAGAGCACGTTCACGTTCCTTTTCATAAATGTCAGAAGGGAATGTGTGCTCTCAAACGATCATTCGCCGTCGTCATCAGCGTCATAACCACCGTGAGCACGGACAACGTGCTACGACAGACAAGTCTATCCATCTCATTGTCATTCCATATAGCGGTTACCTTGCATCCTCATCGCCATTATAGCCATCGTCACTGTGTCTACGGAAAACGAACTATACAGAACGGACACGCATAGACACTAAGATGATTCGCCCCCTAAAACCGACATCGACAGAGTTGACCCAACGAATTCAAGGTACAGAAATCAACATCCCAACATGAATCAAACCCAAGAATTCCGCTTCGCAGTTAGGTATTCCACGACAGGGCCATGCCAGTTCTTAAAACTGCTTTGGGAAAATTACCTGGAACAGGCTTAATTCGGTGCAATGTCTAGAGTGGTTGTAGTACTGGTTATCTAATTTCATAGCAAAGCTATAAACATTAGCTGTGTCCTCCTGTGGTACAGGCGTCGTGTTGGGTTAACGTCACTTATGGTTCTGGTGTTGTCTCTGCATTTATAGCAGTATATTAAACAATACATTTGTATTTCTATGATTCGGAAAGCTTCATGCAAGCGTTAGTTGACCTCGGAAGAATACGCTAACGAAGCTTACGTGTGATATTCTCGACACACTGTAAAGTGCACTTTGTTTCGATAATGCTGACGTCTTGGCTCTAACTGGAATGCATACGTTACGTAAGATCATAAGTTGCCTTTTTAACACTAGTCTAGTGTACGCTACTGGTAAGCCCATGATGTGCGCGAAACTACAACAGTTACAAAAGCACATAGATCCTCGTAGTAAGGCTTGGCAAAAAAAAACGGAAAAAGAATGCAGCAGAGACAACTACTCGCTGACTTCTTCGTGTGAAACCAATCACGCATTTTTTTAGGGGCGAAGCTCCTTAAGGGTAGTAGTAGTAGTAGTAGTATTAGTAGTAGTAGTAGTATGTTGTATTAGTAGCCACTTCTAATTAGTTTTCAGAATGGTTCACTAGACGGCATTGTGGTTTTCGTATAGTTGACGTATAAAGAGAATACATGGCGCTGTTGTAATAAGAAATTGACAGCATATCCACGAAATGAATGATGATGAGTGGCGCAAAGCGTCCGTACGTCTTTCAGACAGACAGACAGACAGACAGACAGACAGACAGACAGACAGACAGACAGACAGACAGACAGGCAGGCAGGCAGGCAGGCAGGCAGGCAGGCAGGCAGGCAGGCAGGCAGGCAGGCAGGCAGGCAGGGCAGGGCAGGGCAGGGCAGGGCAGGGCAGGGCAGGGCAGGGCAGGGCAGGGCAGGGCAGGGCAGGGCAGGCATGGATGCTTCGCCCCACTCATCATGATGCACTTCGTGGATATGCTGTGATTTTTTTTCTGTTAAGGACGATAATTCCCTATCATCCTGCGACGCGGGATCTCCCAACAGGAAATGCTCGTACGAGCAAGCCTCTGACGTGCTTTGGATAACAATATGCAACGAACAATAACACGTAAATTACCAAATGGCCAGCTTCTCTACAATTGGCTCTAATTTAGCGAAAATGGCTCAAAAGCAGGGCTTTTCAAAGCCATTACATGTAAATAACGCGGTAAATGCTATAATAGCTTCCACAGGACCCTTTCCGCAATGCAAGGACAGTGCTTCAAATACTGTTCAGAAGAAAGATAAAGATCAGCTAATAATTACTCAGCTTTGCTTTAATTTTAGTAGGGCGTTCTTGCGGTCTAATTTGTTAGTAGTTTTAATAAGCCTAAATCTGGGCGAAAATCGAGGAGTCCCTTCTTCTTCGCATGTGGTACATCAAAGACGGCCCTAGTTTTACCGCTAAGGCGGATAAACCAGCGCATGCAGAGTGATCATCTTCCAGCATGTAGGTGCTCTCATTCTTCAGCATTGAAGATGTTTTCTTACTGTTCTTTGTTTAGGCTTTTTAAGGGGCGAAGTTCTTTATAACGACACCCGAGTATTCCTCTAGCCGTTGTAGTGTATAACCAGTATAACATTTCGACCTGCAAGGTGGTGCTGGTGAGAGATTTCTTTCGTGCGTTATTGAACAATAAAAAATAGTGCTCAGTGTACATGCAAGTGGCGGCTAATGGAGAATGAGAGAAAGGCGCATTCGGCTTTTAGTTAACACGCACGCTGCGATCCCCATTAGCAGCCATTGGCGTGTACATTGAGCACTATCTGACAGGAAAAGGTTGCTACGATATACTCGCTGGGCGTAACCTCCTTGGTTATAGAAAGGTTTAGCGAGCGTTGGACCGCAGTGCCATGAATACAGTGAACTAGTATGCACCATGAACTCGAGGTGGTTAAAGGCAGGAAGTAGACCCGAAGCGCAAGGCGTAAAAAAGTGTGCGTGTGCGACCTCTCGTTTAGTCCTTGGAATGTCCGCTGGATTTCGGTGCTTCTATATGGGGAATATATGATCAAACGATGCCAGATGGTGGTACTTGGAGTGTTGAATAGGTGGATGAACGGACACACAGACATATGCATGGACGAACGCTGGGACGGACGCACGAACAGACGCACGCACGGACGGGCGGATGGGCGCATGGACGGTCACGCAGACGGACGCATGGACGGACGGAAGCAAGAACAAATGGACGGACGAATGCTTCGCCCCACTCTCCATCATTCACTCCGTGGATATGCTGCCAATTGTTTTACACGATGGAGCTGTTGAGACCAGTGTCGTAGCGGAAAATTTGGTGGCTAAATGCCACAAAACGCGGGCGTGTGCTAAGCAGCCTTTAGCACATCATAGTCATGCGTAGTGTTGTTTAGCAAGGGGGTATAAATGGAAAATGAGGGTGAGGGGGAGTGATGTGCAGAAGAAGACGAGGAGGCAGGCTGAAGCATGACACAGCCTTATACGGCATATACTGCAAGTACATGTGAAATAGTGAGGAAGAGTCACGAAAGGGTCAGGAGGAGGGAAAGGGTAAGAGAAGGCAATATTTAAATACCTAAAAATAGAAAAAAGAGACTAGAGGAGTTGAAGACACATGGAGAAAGAACTCAAACTGTGTTCGTCTGGGGGTGAAGAGTGCTTCCCAGGCCAGATTTTTACTGACATTTCTGAACGCATGAAAGACGCTTTAATTTCATTTTAGTGTGTGTGTGTGTGTGAGAGAGAGTTCTGTGGAAGATCATGGTGCACTTAACGCCTCTCTCAATATAGAGATTTTTTTTAATGATGAACAAATATTATTCTCTCAATTGCGACACTGGGGAAACACTGGGGCCCCTGTGCATGCACAGTTACGGACGACTTTGTTTTTCCCAGATACTCTCCAACCACCACACCTCTTGGTACTCAACCAAGTGATTAACCTGTAACATGAGGCAATTTTCGTGTACTTTTCAAGGGAATGCATTTGCCGCAAATGTCATTCACACTCTGTCTCACGTGAACGTTTATTGACACTCGCTGCAAAGCACCCTTGCCAATTAGTGCGTTCGCCAAACTCGCTTCACTTCGATCAACTTTTTCTAGAGACGTTGACTGTGACAGACTGTCTAGCTGAACGTTTCTACATTGTCCGGCATCATTATCGGTGGTTGGGGAATGTGTAATTTATTACCCGAAGGCTACTGCATATCATTTTGGCAGGGCCGTTTTCGCTATTAGGAATATCATTTTACAATAAAACATACTCTGACCGCACACGCAAACAAATACTCTACTATTCTCGGTCTCAGGTAGCTTACAAACACGACCGCCAGGGGCATGACCAACACATGCCGTGCAAAGGTAGTACACACTGCCTTTGTATGCGTGAATCTTCTTCTAAGGACCACATACAGCTGTAACAAATCATTTCATAATAAACATTGCCTGAAATATCAAATAATATCTGTTAACCATGCATGTGTAGAACAAATTTATATTACAAACACAATAAATAATTATCCCCGTCTTGCGTAGCGGTGCTCCATCAAAGTGCCATTCTTGGAGCATAAGTGCACGTGTTCAATATGGCATCAAATTTACCAGCGCTACCTGGGTATTAAGGAGATGCAGAGTTTAAATTTTGCCCATTTTCTCTGTGAGGGTGCGTGTTGACTGTTTCAGTCTCAACCGAACTGCTAATAGACAACAAGGCACTGCTTTCAGGCTTTCAAATTATATGACTAATAGCGCTGATTCCGTGCATCTAACCGGCTCGTTTTCTACTCTTCACTTTGAGCGTCCTCATAACGTATGACGCTAAATAGTGTTAGAAAGCACTTTTCGAAACACAATTATGATATTCTTGCACGAGCACGTGGACGTTTGTCCAAGGGGGCCCGAGAAATAAAAAAGAGCGTCGGTACTTGCATGTCAACGTTTACATTGCTCTCTCACACGCCTTTCTTCGTAATTCTTTCCCTGCGTCTTGCACAATCCCCTGGCGAATTCGGCTGCACTTCGCGATCAACGCACCCCTACATCTCTATCAGGAAGTCAACTCTATATAACTCTTCTCGCATTCGACATCCCGCAATTTCCAAGGAAAGAAAAAAAATGAACACGGAGTGTACATTTATTTCGACCTATGCTGACACGCGCGAACATACATATATAGATGAGAGCATGCGAACGCGTGCGATGTCCCCTCGGGCATTAGTGGCAACATCGGGCCATGAATCTGCACAGCCACCACGTTCGCACTCAGTGCAGAGAGGTGCCTGATTGCATGAGCAAGCAAGACCATCAACCTTGTTGATGGACTTGGGGCCAAGCTTCGAATGATGACACCGATGAATATATATATAAATATAAATATATATATATATATATATATATATATATATATATATATATATATATATATTGTGTGTGTGCGTGTGGCAAGTGCGAAATAAAGTCCCGTGGACTTTTGCGCCTTTGTGAGAAACCTCCAGTCATGATCTTTTCTTTTGCAGAAAGGGTCAGCGCCCGCTCGCGTAGTTCGGCAAGGCGTACACTCTATTCGCTATGTCGAGAATCGAGAACCGCGCGCTCTGCAAAGGGGATTGTCTCCAGGCACGCCGCTACTCGCCGCCAGTCAGATGGAAATGCTTGTGTCCAGTTATGGTAAGGCCGAGGTCCTTAAGGGGGTAACCGCGCCCGCCACGGTGGTCTAGTGGTTAAGGTACTCGGCTGCTGACCCGCAGGTCGCGGGATCAAATCCCCGCTGTGGCGGCTGCATTTCCGATGGAGGCGAAAATATTGTAGGCCCGTGTACTCAGATTTGGGTGCACGTTAAAGAACCCCAGGCGGTTGAAATTTCCGAAGCCCTCCACTACGGCGTCTCTCATAATCATATGGTGGTTTTGGGACGTTAAACCCGACAAATCAATCAATCAAGGGGGTAACCGCGTGTATTTACCCGTCAGACGCGGCACGAAACCTGGATTTTTATTCTAGCCGGTGCTTCCACCTATATCAGGTTTTTTTTTTTTTTTTTCCTTGTCTCGGTCGCAGATGAGATTCGCAACAGGCAAAGTAATATAACGCGTTGCGTTATAAGGAGCTGCTCTTTCTGCGTGCTCGTCGCGATGTACTCTCGAGAGAACGAAAGGAAGCGACCAGAAACGAGGCACCCTTGACGACAAAATATGGAACAAACGTACCTGGTGTTGTTTTGTGTACAGTGTAAATTTTTATTCAAAGGGAACATGCAAACGCGTGGCCTGTGCTCAGCCGCGGCTGCCTACAGCACCGTCAACGGCACCATCAACCGACAGATTAAAAAAAAAAACATGGCAGCATATGCACGGGGTGAGTGATGGAGAGTGGGGCGAAGCCTCCGTCCGTTCATTCATTCTTGCTTCCATCCGTCCATGCGTCCATCCGCCCGTCCGCGCGTGCGTCTGTTCGTGCGTCCACACGTCCATCCGTGCGTCCATCCGTGCGTCTATCCCTGCGTTCGTCAATGCATCTGCTCCTGCGTCCACTATGCGTCCATCCGTCCGTGCAGCCATCCGTGCGTCCATCCATGCATCTGTCTGTGTGTCCATTCGTCCATCTATTCAACACTCCAAGTACCACCATCTCGCATCTTTTCATCATATATTCCGCATATAGAAGCACCGCCATCCAGTGGATATTCCAAAGACTGAACGAGAGGTAGCACATGCACGCTTTCTTACGGCTGGCGCTTCGTGTCTACTTCCCACCTTTAGCCACCTCGAGTTCATGGTATATACTAGCTTACTGTATTCATGGCACGGCGGCCCAACGCTCGCTAAACCTTTCTAAAACCAACGAGGTTACACCCAGCGAGTATAACGTAGCAACCCTTTCTTGTCAGATAGTGCTCAATGTACATGCCAATGCCTGCTAATGGGGAATGACAGACAGGAGAATTCGGCTTTTAGTTAACGCGCACGCTGCAATTTTTTTTTTGTTCAACAACGCACAGGAGAAATCTCCCACCGGCACCACCTTGCAGATGAAAGCGTAAGACATGTTACGCACTCCTACGAGTGACGAACGGGTGGCGCTTTATGGAGCTTCGCCCCTAAAAAGTGCAACCGCTTCTCGCGCCGTCTGTTAGCAACCCAAACAAGTCATGACCATGGGACAAGCACTGCTGAATTTCGCTCGCGCGCTGGTCTCACAACGGGCGATGCCACAAAAAGTGGACGCGCTTTCTTTATCTATCGGCTTAGGGTCCTGTAGGCAGCCGCAGCAGAGCGCAGGCCACGCGCTCCTGTGTTTCCTCTCATACAAATTTATACTCTACAGCGAGGCATACTATTAATTTGTACGAGAGCCTTGGTTCTGCCAGTTGTTCTTGTATTCGGCGTGTGTGTTCGTGATACGGCTTGTCGTAAGATTTCGTTTGCAAAAGGTTTGTTTTCTGCTTACTATCTTGTTTCAACGAGTTACGCTATCGTTTGCGGTGCGCTATATAGGAGTATCACACAATGCAGGGTAAACAATGCGTTTGATTCAGACGCACTGGGTCATAGCGTATCGTCGTATAGTTGCCCTTTTGTGAGAAGAAACTACAGGATTTTGAAATATCATATCAGTGAGTCCAATTTAGTCTTCACGACCAAGCTAAATATAAGCAACAGTGCAGTTGTTTGCTCGCGTATAAAAAGGACATAATGCTAGCACCTATATTTGTGCTGCATTTTATCGCTTAAATATTGCTGTGTTGATACACACCATACTGACCATAATAGCTACGTTTCATATTACGTCAGGAAATCTTGTTGTAATCTTGCCTTGTGGTTTCACTTGTGCGTAAGACAGCTTTCACTGAGAAGTTGTAACCGCGGCATATCTCCAGTTGGTCACGTTTCGTGGCCGCAGTCATTATGGACAAAGCGCTGACCACTTTAATGTTACAAGAACGTGTATGGATTACTCGTGATTATTTATGCATCTAACTGATCTCAGCCAGTATGGGCTAGCATGTGGTCTCATGAGATTATCATTTCAAGCTTACCACAACAGGCTCGAGTAAAGGCCGTGCGTACGGTTGCCTAGAATAAAGAGCCGTGCCCCCCTAAGGTGCACATGACGCTTGCTCCAAACAGAGGTTTATTTTCTTTTTCTCTCTATTGATTGACTGATTTGTGGGGTTTAACGTCCCAAAACCACGATATGATTATGAGAGACGCCATAGTGGAGGGCTCCGGAAATTTTGACCACCTGGGGTTCTTTAACGTGCACCCAAATCTGAGCACACGGGCCTACAACATTTCCGCCTCCATCGGAAATGCAGCCGCTGCAGCTGGGATTCCAACCCGCGCCCTGCGGGTCAGCAGCCGAGTACCTTAGCCACTAGACTACCGCGGCGGGGCTCTTTTTCTCTCTACATTAATATATTAATAAACAAAATCACGCAACTTCTCGACTAACTTTTTCAAGATGTAGCCGTAAGAGTAAAGTAGAATATTATTTTGTGCAATATTAAAATGCATGCATCAGCATGTTGAAAGATGAAATTAACATATAACGAAGAAATATGAGGTAACTTCCGGGTTGTCAGTATGAAACCATTTGCAAGTAATTCAAAATTCTTTGCTCACTTGACCGTTACTGCTCAATCACTTATGGTTAGATCCATTCACCTGCTAGGCCACAACACAGACGTGCTTATCGAATCGACACAACGAATGTCCTATTTCTGAGGGCGGAAGTCAACTTTTATTATTTACATTCGTCAAATCACATTTGCCACAATTTGCTCTAACAAAACGCCCGTTTGTTAGGGCTTGCGTTTGCAGTAAAAAGCAATTGCTGACTACTCTAATTGGACGGAAGCGTAGCACAGCAACAACCGTGAATGACATTTTGACTCGATCTCATGGAAACCTTGAGGGACATCACTATTTAAGGACCAATTATGAAGGTACGTACGTTCAAGGGCCGATCAGCTTCATACGGAGGTACACTTCCGCATTTCCACTGGCGCGACGCAGTAGTGCACAAAAACGTCATAACAGAATACTCATGTCAGTCGTCTACTTGCTTTTTGAGTCAGAACGCCCGAGTGCTTTGAAAGTCTTCAGCGATGTTTTTTTTTTTTCTTTTTAAATTACGAGTCCGCTGAAGCTTTCAAGTGTGCTCGTGAGCACTTTTCCTGGGAACTAAAGTTATTGCAACAATTCACTGCAATGACGAACTTTTCTAAAGCCGGCTCGGTAAAAGTATGTTCAAACAAAAGAAACTAAACGCGCCATCTGAGCGCTTGATGAACCGTACGCTAGGTGAGCTGAAACGCTCCGCAGCATGTGTTGAAGCAGTTAGATTGGCACCAGCGCCACGTAGCTGTAGGTTTTGTTTTCTAGGCGTTTCCAATGCATGCGGATATGCTGTAGATGTCTACCGATGTATTATCTCGCCACAAGAGCTTCGCGATTGGCTGTAGCCATGCCAGCCCAGGCCAGGCTTCAGAGCATTGTGAGTTAAGCTTTCTCTCGGCTGTAAGTACCGTTCACTGTTGTTAGAGTCTACTGGAGCGGAAAAGTGCTCGGAGCGGCTGCAGCACCAATTCAGCGAAAGTGAAGCTCAAACGGGGTCAATCCACTCATGGCGCTGCGGTTGGTAGTCTGCCTTCTTTCGTAGGTTTATTAGTTGCGCGCCGCTACTTCGAAGTGGTTCAGGGATATTCAGTGAGTAGAATGCAGGCCCGTAGCCAGAAAGGCAGAAAAGGGGGGGGGGGGGGGCGCGAGTGCCCCTGAAATTTCGATGGAGGTGTGTGTTTTACTGAAAAGCCATTATTAAAAATAGACGTTTTTCAAGGCTTTCAGCAGGACCCCCCCCCCCCCCCCCGCAAGAAAAGGATGTCTAATCATCGCGCTTTAAGGCTCAGTTTTGCCTCGAGGAAGAAGCAATGAGTGAGACAGCAAAACACTGGAATGTCAGACGAAGTATTTTCCCGCGTAAAACATATGACGACCCGTACAATCTTATCGATTCGGGCTTGATTCGAAATATGACGGTGACTTAGAATAACCGGCAAAAAGTATCCGTATAATGGCTATCACAATAATACAACCTATAAATCTAAAGAAACAAGACAGTTCTATTGCAGGGGCGGAGTGCTACCCCTTATTTTCATTATTATATTGAACTGCCTACGTGAAGGCAGACTAAGTGATACTGTAGGATTATAAGCTGTTGCCTCTAATTTCTTTGTGATATAGAAACCCCATGCCCCAATTTTATCTGGGAGCACTGTATTGCAGAGCATATGACGATTATTTAGTGCCACACGTGCTCCCCCCCCCCTTTTTTTTTTCAAACCTCACTAAAGCATCTGATGCCTCAGTTAACGTTTTCTAACGTCTTCACCAACTCTACTAATCAAGCTTATCGTGATAGCCACGGGGCACCTTGCTTTGAACTTTTCTAAGTTCAGTTTCTCATAGTGTCCCCCAGAGATTATTGGTAGCGTCTGCTGTTTTACAAGTTCGACACTTCTGTGGTTAGATGTCTCGTGACTGTCGGAGTCCTCGGGGCTTGGTTGATTAGCGAGGTTCATTTGGGCAATAGGTAGTTAATGGCGTCACGTACTTCACACGGCCACGTGTCGCGCACTTCACGCGGAAAAGCCAGAAGCCGGAAGGCGTCTTGAAGTTTATATACTTTGGCACCGACGGTGCACATATAAATAACGTCGATACACGTGGACGCACGTGCATATATATATATATATATATATATATATATATATATATATATATATATATATATATATATATATATATATATATATATATATATATATATATATATATATGTATATGCGTGTGTGTGTGTGTGTGTGTGTGTGTGTGTGTGTGTGTGTGTGTGTGTGTGTGTGTGTGTGTGTGTGTGTGTGTGTGTGTGTGTGTGTGTGTGTGTGTGAAATGTCCCCCTCTGATACCTTAATTTAGCCTGCAATAGAAATAATATGATGTACACTTCAGTTGAGGCAATAGATCGAAAAGGCGCCCTGTCGCCGATTCCGGAAGTGGTGGTATCCGGAGAAAATGCAAATGCTCGACTGTTTGTCCAGCTCCAAGCGGGAGCGTCGTGGCTGGCCTGTCCTACGTGCACTGATTAGCATTCGACCGCTCCAGATATCGAGTAAGGATAGAGAAGCGGGAGGAGGGGAGTGTTTCAGAACTTGCGCGCACGGGAAAGAAAACGCTTGCGGGCCCTGAGGGCTCGAACTCCGGACCTTTTGTGGTCAGAGTACCTACACACTAAGACGTCGAGCTCCGACCGTCAAGGCTATGCGGGGATGGTCGATAACGATGCGCGAGCCCCGAATAATAGACGACTTCGCAGGCGCTCCGGAAGCGGAGTATTTTTTTTTTTAGGAGATAGTCTCTGCAGTCGAGACAAAAGTTTGTGTGAGAGAGCAATTAACTTATGAGAAATAGGGCACTTGCAAGGATTTGATGAGTCGTTGTGCAGCTATACTGCAGTCAGTGTCGTATATATGCGGCAGGCTGCAACGACAACCGAGAGCATTGCTTGAAATGTGAAAATGGGGGCCACTCAAAAAAAAGTTCTGAGGTGATTCCATATGTATATCTATACAAACGAGGCCCTGAGGGGCAGGATAAGCTACACGTGCATGTAAAACTCTTTCAAAGCTTTTCAACAGCTTGTGGATGAACGGCGCAATGCTTTAGAAACTTTCAAAAGCTTATGCCTGAGGGATATCTAAGTGCGAACTTTCTCACGAGTTTGTTACAGTTTGTTACACGTTAGCACTCATTGAAGTGTAGCTTGGCTAAATACATCAGGCCCGTAGAGTTGAAGTTGTAAATTTACACTTAAATTTAGTGCGTATGCGAGACGTAAAATGATTCTTTGCTTTTATATGATAGTGGCACTTCAAATAAGCTGAATGAGCCTGACAAACGTGGCAAACGCAACAAAAGTTTAAACATGGAACAATTTTTTACCCCGTATAAGATGAAAGCAAAAACGATGAGTCGTATATTTATCTAGGAATTATTTCACGTACATGATTATAAGTTGTAGTATAAATTGGACTATAATATATAAACTGCCTATACAAATATTTATTTTCATAGCCTAAGCGGCTAGTGATAGATCCAATACAAAAATGGTGACAAGAACTTGCAGTCTTTTTAGAAAAAAAAGAACAATAATAAAAGTATCATGAGAAGCGACACATGTGATACATATTGAAAGAACCTGTACGATTTCTTCGAAGCTTTACTTCTCAATGAATTGAAAGAAGCTCCACATCGCTTCTCCTTAATACCGGTACTAAGAGCGAGCTGGCAAGTGTCACGTCATTCTAATAGGCACGCGACGCGCACGTACAGTTTCCGAGAATAAGTGCCATAGTCAAATTAATTAAAATTCCCAGGAGATTCTAGCGTGTGAGAACATCTGGCTAAGCGGTATACTCGCTGCATACCATAAAGCCAAGTGTTCAAGATATTCTAATCATTCGTCATTGTATAATGTACAATCAAAGCCGACAATATCAAACTTGCGTAAATCAAATTATTCCTCACACTAAGCTATATTCGAACACAGCAATCTGTTAACGTTGGCGCACTGAAAAATATACGGCAATATCGAGCAAAATATAGACGAAAACATTGTGCCTGAACGTCGGGCAGCCAGCGCAAAGCGCCCGGATAAGATGGTTCTCCCTATAGCGCGAAGCTCTCGTTTTTTTCGCGAAAGAGGAATTTCGAATGCGTTTGAAAGCGCGAGCTGGGTTAATGGTAAGGCGCTGAGCGGAGTGAGTAGCAACTACCACTTGTCTTGATGTGCTTTTTCCCAAGATTCATCATCATCGAGCCCGTCGACCAACACCTCCTATACAAGCTAAAGCCTTTTCCCTCATCGGTGACGTCCGCACACTACGACGGGTGCTGAGGACGAGTTTTCAGAAATGCCCATTTCTGTGCTCTCGTTACTGTGCGTGTCGGCGAATTGTAACTCCATTCGTTCCTTGCTGCATGGCGTTTCCTGAAAGCGTTGACAAAGCAACTCCGTCGCAGTGTGGGTACGCATGCGCTGGCAGAGACGGATATGAGGAGGCCTATAGCTAGTCTAGAAGGTGTTTCCTTTTAGGCCCGTCGTGTGTTGTCGCTGCGGTCACAGGGCTTCTCCACGATTCTCGACCCGCTTTGTTAATGCGATGGCTGCTGTGAAAAACCCTGCTGTTCTCCGCTAAGCTGGTGATAATCAGTGCAGTCGAACATGGAGAAAAGTAGTCTGAGGTCGATGCTGCGCCAGGCACTTCAAGCAGCACGCTGATTGTGATATTGAAGAATGAAGCTGACATTAGTTCCAAACAGTTCTTGGGGCATTGCGCACAATCAAGAAGGATGCAAAGCTTGGTGAAAGGTATTGAGATGCCGATTACAGAAATACCGTATTTTATCACCTATAACCCATCCCCTTCGTTAAGTCTGCATTCCCAAATGCAATCTGTAAATAAATAAAAATTATCGTGGCTTGCACAAGTCATACAAGGCCAGATCAACGTAGAGCTTATGCACGAGGAGAGCGCGGTAGTTGGCGCATCTCCCCCCAACCCCAACTCTTTACACATGAAGTGGGGCGTAAACTTTGCCCTATGCACTAAGGGGAGATGGGAGGGCGCTCAGGTGAACCTTCGCCCTCCCCCTTGGAAAAACCCTTCATACGCCTATGATTTAGCTGGTGGCTACGTTTCAGCCTTTCTTGTTGAGCATAGACACTTGGTGCTTGGTCGGGGGTGGAGGGCATACCGGTTCAAGGTGATGATATTTTTTTATCTACGACACATGGCGAACCTCAACCATAACAGTTGTGCTGTACATAACTACAAGAATATTCATGCACTTTGCTGCGAAGTTGCGTATTTTGCATTACAGCGAAGCACTCTCCTGAAGCCAACTTGCGCACTAAAATTCACATTGGAATTATGGTATATCGTCTAAACGTTTCATGTCCAGTTGTATGTAGGGATCCGTGCTTTCGGTGTTTGTTTTTCTGGAAATTTAGATAATGTTTCCTGGATTATTTAGGAAAACAATGCGGTGTTTATTGGATTCAATTTTCGCTAAATCCCCAATTATTCAAAAGTCGACGTTTTATTAAGCATTATAGGTTGTCGAAATGTGGTCTTATTAATAATTATTTCCACTGAAATTGCTTTGTGTTGTTAAATATGATCCTGCTACTCCATCCTTTCATTCTTTTCTCACTTCCTGTTTATTTCAAATCAAATCAAATCAAATTTCTTTTCATATTTTGAAGAAAAAATGAACGATAGGAGCTGTCACAAAAGTCTACTACAATCATTAGATTGACGAGGTGACAGCCCCTCTTAGTAGGACAGCTGCAGTCTATGAGTAGGACAAATAACAACGTTAAACATATTGTAATGTACACAGAGGTTTTACACATATTAGCGGAAAACTGTAAAAACATTGGTATAAGAACAAAAAAACCAAGCATGAAATGGTTTTGGCTAGGTGAGAAAAAAAGTAAAGGTAGCCCATCGCAAACTTTCAAAGGATATGTAAAATAAGTGTTTTAATATTATGAATAAGACTTCGGCTTATTCACGTACATATATCACTGAGCTTTTTTATTGATAACATTTCAATATCGACGCCATTTGTTTTCTGAAATCGGTTTAACAGTGATGGTAGCTGGTAGCAGACCATCTGCTTCCCATAGTTAGTGCGACATCGTACCACTTACCACTTCTCTGGGTTTCGGGTGTTGTAGGTTACTATATCTGTTTTAAGCTTAGCCAAGTTTTGTAAGGCATTATCTTAATTTTTGTGCATTATTTATAATAACAATAAATCATATATTCATATAGTGATGGAAATCAAACGATACGTAATTTAACAAACAATTTGGCTGTATGTGACCAATAGGGCACCTTGCACGTTAGTCTAATAACTCGTTTTTGTAATAGGAATAACTTCATGATATTCGCATTTGTTATTGTGCCCCACACAAGAGTACCATTGTTGAGAGCAGAGGAGAAAATTGAGTTGTAGAGGAGTAGGTTTACTGCAACCGGTGACGTTGCACTGCTTCGCTACGAAAGTCCTATAGTAAGAGAAAGTTTTTTTAACCAGAAACGTAACGTGTGCATCCCATTACATTTGCGAAAAAATATATGCCTAGGGTTCTAAAAAATTGACCTATTCAAGTGATGCAACACTAATAAAAAGGAGATATGTGAGACATTCTTTATAACGAGAGTTTAAAATCAAGGCTCTCGTTTTCGCAACATTCTACCCCAAGTGAATATCTAGGGACCATTGCTGAATCAACTCAAGAGTGGCGTTGGCATAATCTACTAACACTCGAGTGGAGTGGTCAGTGACAAAAATGATCGTATCATCAGCGTAGATGATATATTTTACTTTGTGGTCAATACTGACAATGTCATTAATGTAAAAAAGAAATCCAAACGGGCCTAGGCTGTTTCCTTGAACTACACCTAAATTAAATTTTCTTGAGGAAGAAACATGTCCATTATTTCTACATACTGTGAGCGGTGTTGTAGGTACGATGTTATCAAAGAGTGCGTATTAATTACCTCTATTACTATAGTGACGTTGCTTCTACATAAAAATATGATGGCTAAGGCTATCAAATGTCTTTGTGAAATCTAGTAAAACACCTTAAACGAGGTTATGATTTTCGAAATTTTCAATTATATATTCTTTTTGTGCAAGGATGGCAAGTTCTGTGTTTTTTTTTGGAAGTCATATTGTACTGGCTGTAAAATCTTATAACGGTCAACGAAGGATGTGAGTCATTTAAGTATTATATTTAGGACCTTTCTAAAAGACTGACAGGATGTAAACAGGATAGTAATGAGAAAAATTGTTTATGCCACCTTTCTTATAAATACCAATCACTTTCGCACCTAGCATTTTGCCTGGAAAAACTCCGCTTGTAAGGCATATGTTAAAAACGAGAACTAAGCAGTGCGAGGCCATATCTATAATGTATTTAACTGGTGTTATTTGCGTCCCCGATGCATTAAGAGAATTGGTGTTTTTGAGTTCACTGAAAGAGGAAACTACATCAGCCTCACTAACAGGGTCTAAAAAAATGGTGTGCTTGTTGTGATATTTCAGCGCTGAATCCAGTTTTGCGACGAAGGGGTGAGAGAGACAAAGAACTCATTAAATGCATCAGAAAGTGCCGATTTTTTAGCTCCATGCCGTTCTTTACTAGTTTGGTAAGTGATTCACGTGCATGACGGATTATTATATTTAATTTTTTTCACAGGTGTTCTGAATTTTCTTGAGAAGGCCGAACAAACAGGTGTACTACACACTTTTTCTAAGCGAATATTTTTGTTTACCTACTTTCTCGAAGTTTTATAAAAGTTTTCAGTGGTTCAGCAGACGTTGCTTCAACAAAAGATATATATATATATATATATATATATATATATATATATATATATATATATATATCTGACCGCTGACATCAGAAAGGTGAAGGGGAGATGGGGGAGATGAAGGGGGACGTGGAAGGAAGAGTGGAAGGGGGGCACCCGAGGGGCGTCCACCATATATTATTTTTCTCTTCTTCTTTTTTTTCTTTCTTTTCTTTCCTTTTTCTTTTTTTCTTTTCTTTCTTTTTTTCTGTTTTTTTTCTCTTTCCTTGCCCTCTGATTTGAGATTGTACA
This sequence comes from Rhipicephalus microplus, assembly GCF_043290135.1. Taxonomy (NCBI): domain Eukaryota; kingdom Metazoa; phylum Arthropoda; class Arachnida; order Ixodida; family Ixodidae; genus Rhipicephalus; species Rhipicephalus microplus. The sequence goes on along the minus strand of NC_134700.1, from coordinate 173,034,926 downwards.
AAGCTGAGCACCAACAAACTGTATCTTTAATCCTGATGAAGGCCAGACTCTTGCTGAATAAACCACTTTGTGACACTGGTCACGGAGAGTGTACTTGATGATGTATATATATATATATATATATATATATATATATATATATATATATATATATATATATATATATATATATATATATATATATCGCGTGCGCTGACAAACAACCAATTTCGCTTAACAGAAATCACTGTTTTTATCCGGTGTCATGGAACTTGCCACGCTCTGCCATTAATATTCAATAGAGCGACCCAGCTATTTGAAATGCATTGTCCGAGGTCGCGATACGTGCCTGCAGGGTGTCACGTGTGAGTGCGCTCGTGGCTATCATAATAAAAATGGATGACCTTTTGCGATCGCTAGAGGGGCAGAAAAGAACTACATGGTTTAGTTTTGCAGGAACTAAGGCCCCAGTCTGGTCTTCTGTAAAGGCTCGACACTATACGGTTTCAATGTGTTGCAGGGGCGTAGAAGAAATTTTTTTTGGAGGGTGCAGGGGGCTGAGCCATCATTTTATGTATATTCATGCGTACTTTTGTATATATAAGGAGCGACAAAACCCAGTGAAACCCCCGACTTCCCCTCAATTCTGCATAGGCCAAGAATGCATGGCACCTAAAGCGCCATCGTATTCGTGTAGGCAGGTTATTCAGAGACGGCATAGATATTAGTGGTAGAGACGAATGCAAAAAATATATATATATATTGAGATTGACCAGAGGTTAGCATTTCACTGGCTGCGCTGGTATATTCCCACTGACTTAACCCGACATCACTCTTTCATTTTTAATAATACTTTTTTTTAAGAACAACGACCTCCAAGTGCCTGATAAGTGATAACCACCTCATGTCACTACGAGGTCACTAAATGTGATATTGGCCCACACGCAGACGCATAGGCGACCATTTTTTTTTTTCATAGGGGGCATCGCCGCAATCTAAACTCGGGGCTGGGTAGGTACATTTTATGCTTTGTATATCATGGCGCAAAAAAAAGTCATATTTTTGCCGCAAAGGTGAAGCAATGAACGCGATAGCAACAAATTGGAAGGTCACGCGATGAATGACAAGCAGTTGTAAACGTGCCCCGCATTTCTCACGCACAAATGACGCATGAAACGTACTTACAGGCATAGGCGTATCAGGCGGGTGGGGCAAGTGTGGCGCTATCTTTTCCACTGAGAAAAGTTGGGAAAGCTGAGCCCCCCCCCCCCCTTTTTTTTTGACAGTGCACCATGGTCACTCGTGCCGGCACGCTGGGAAAACTAACAAGTCAGGCGAATTTTTCCATCATAACAGTAATCACTCAATTTCGTTCTTACGGGAGAATGAAAATGTTACGAGGCAAGGTTACAACAGAGTAACATTTTGCCAACATTTTCGCTGTGTTGATTTTCTTTGTAGACTCTTTCCCGTGCAGGTCGCCTGTGCGACGCTTTCGCGTCTTGCGCTGTAGTAATGAGGAGCAAGCAAGCGCTGAACAGGGGCCCTATAATATTACATCACGTGTTCATGCTTTTATGTTGCTCTTACTTGTTGATGCAGTTATTAATGGGAACGAGCAAAATGTTTATGAACCAGTGTAAGGATTTGTTGCTTCCGGTCGAAAAGGACATACCATCACCGCTGCTCTGTCGAAGCTGTTGCGAGCCAATGATTGTGACGGATCGTTTTTTTTTATTTTTTTGTAGCTGAAAGGCCAAAAGTTCTTTCCGCTTCAGTCTATGATAAACCTGATCAGCCTCTCTTCTGGTAACTTGGCGCCATGGCAGTAGCTTGCAAAGTGGCCACGAATAAACCAGTGGACTCGAGCTCAGTAAGAAACTTAGCTTTTAGGCTTGCCCCACAACTTGACCCACCGGACCAGGGAAACGGTGAAATACCATGGTTTTTAGCACTATGAAGGCTTAGTTAAGAATCCTGCTAGTTGCTTTTCACTCAACGTAAATTTTTGTTTACAGCTCATAATACATCTCGGACAGCAAAGAAGCAGACATGGGCAGTGCTGCTTATTTTTCTCTATTCTTTTTTCTCTCAGAAAGTATGAGCTCACAGAGATATAAACGCGCACAAACTACAAAACACCGTTACGCTGCAAGTGGCAACGTTTTATTAAACTCATAATCAATCTCGTTATCCGCTATATGTAGTCGCTGCTTATGTGACTGGCAGCTAGCCTACTAGAACTACATTTAAAAGGAGATACGCTCCGGCTGCGTGACGTCGATCCTTTAAAAAGCAGGCTATTTTGTGGCACACAGAAATTTTTAAATGCCGAATAACCACGGCAAACAATATGCGGCATCGAAAATTAATTATTCTTTTATTTTTTACGTGGTTGTGCATGAGTGGCCATTACGCGATGGGTCATTTTCATGCCGTTTGTTACCTCGCATGACAAGCTGATGCTGTGTACACGACAAAAACTGTTTACACTAATATTCCCTCAAGGTTCTCTCAAGCTGCTCAGTGCAGCTTTTTCGTCTGGTCTCCTCGCTACCTTGTTGCGCAATAAACTCAATTCAATTCTATATACAGCTAACGACCATCTCGAAAGGAAGAAACGAGGGATGATTTAACGTTGTAAACGCCCAAATTTTGTTCTTCCAAAGGAAAATTTTGTTTACACCATTTGTATTGGTGTATTTATGAGGGCGCCTGGAGGCCCGTTAAGAAATTTTGATACAAATGCAATGATTGTAAACAATGTACTACGCCCCCAATACCACAAATTATACATTTAAGTAGATGGTTGAGAAGTTCACAATAAGTTGAAAATAGCAATATAGCAATATTATTATTAATAGCACGCTCCAGATATACAGTATTCAGACAATTAGCAAATAAGGCAAATTTTAATACACACAAGGCTGAATATATGCAAGAAAGTCCAATACTTATGAAAAAATATAACAGCAACCATTCTTTGAAAAAACAGCGTTGTTTCCCCCATCAGAGGTATTGGAATATAACACGGAAGCGGAGCGCGCATTTACAGGGGTAATTAAATGTTAACTGTAAATTGATAAATGAGGGTTCGCCGAATCTATGTTTTGGTGTTTGGCAGCTATAGTCCCGTTCAACATGGATGCATACTCGTTTACGCTTGGTACATTTCCATCCCAACGACAAACATCCATGACAAATTTGTTAAACTATTGTGGTATCTGTAGATATTAACCGCCAAAGCATAATGAGAGATAGAGGCGTCATAGCAAGATGAGCGTCGCATATTGGACGCATAAATTGGGGTAAGAGCGCCATTCTTCGGCCTCAGCCTGTTAAAGTGTGATTGAACTTCGTGCTATTTAGGAGGGCGCCTAGTGTCACCTCTGTGCATGCAAATTCATATCAATGTGCGAGCACGTCGACTCTCTCTCTCTCTCTCTCTCTCTCTCTCTATATATATATATATATATATATATATATATATATATATATATATATATATATATATATATATATATATATATATATATATATATATATATATACTTATATATATATATATATATATATATATATATATATATATATATATATATATTGTGAGGAACCAGTTAATTCAGCCAGATATATAATTATCTATATACCCCGGCTGACGAGTGAGGTAGGTTTGCCCCCTCCCCCACTCGCGAAAGAGTTGGTACGCCACTGCTAACAGGTACAAATGAACGGGGATACGCGTCTCAGTTGTTACTTCGCTGTGTCTGAAAAGCGCGCCCTTTTCGCGAACGGAGGCTGTGCAACGATTGCAATGACCTTTGTGCGCCCGGTAACTACAACAGAGTCGTTCCGATGAAACCCTAAGGCTAGCAAAGACGTACGATTCTCCCGACTGCAAGACAAGGGCGCCCGAGCGATCGTACAACCCCTTATTCTTTACGAGGACCAAAGTACGCGTGAGAGATGAAAGCCACCGCACGCTCACTGTGCCATCTTGCTGATAATGCTGCAAACACGATAGCACCCCCACCCCCCGAGATGCCCGCCAACAGCGGTAAGTGAGAGACATGGATAGCTTGCCGTTTGAACGTTCAGGTCCTTCGAGGTGAGCTGGGCCTCTCGCGTTGCGCGGTGTTTTTTTTTTTACGCCTCGGAGTCACGACGCGGAGGTCCCACGTTCAATTTCGCGCGCCGGAGAGAGAGAGAGGGAAAACATTTATTGAAAGAAGCTTGTGAGTGAAGGTGGGAGGGTCCCTTATTCCAGGAACCCTATGGCTTGGACAGCCCGCCGAGCTCGAGCGACGAGTTGACGCTGCTCGACCAGGTCCGGCTGGGAGATCGCAGCCTCCCACGCTTCACTGAGGAGGTCTTGGTCTGCATCTGGTGCTGCTGCTCGTAGTCTTGGGACGCTTACTTTGCACTGCAGTAGGAGGTGCGCCAGAGTGTCTGCCACATTGCAGTGAGAGCAGATGTAGCTGTGCAACGTTGGCCTCTTATGGTGCAATAGTACGCCGTGTGTGAACGTGTTGCTTTGAAGACGCCTATAGTCAGTCCCTTCATCTCTTGTGAGTTTTGGATGTGGCGGGGGGTATAACCTGCGTTCGAGCCAATAATGTTGCAGTAATGCATGGTACGTTAGTGGTATGGCTTCTCTTGTCTCTGATTCTGTTGTTGAGTGGGAGGTGCCTCGGATCTTGTATGGGAATGCCCGGTTGACGTATTCGCGGGCTGCGGTGTGTGCCGCTTCATTTCGCTCGAGACCTTCATGACCCGGAACAACAACGACTAAATTTCAAGGCCGAAAGGCTGCCGCAGTGACGTCAGAGGGTGGAGGCCCAGTTACGCCGCGAACGCGGCGGAAAGCCGGTGTTTCGTTCGCGTTTTAGGAGAACCAACGCTCCCGCTCTCGCAGCTGCTGCGGCTTGATTGGGCCGAATAAAAGATGTGGAAAAAAAGTCTTACTGAGCATGCTCAGTTGGGTAACTTGGCCTCCAACCTCCGACGTCACTGCGGCAGCCTTTCGGCCTTGAAATTTAGTCGGCGTTGCCCGGAATCTACACGATGCATGTGTAGGGAGGAGGATTGTCCATGCGCTTTAGTAGCCTAATCACCACCGTGGAGACCCTGCCTTTCATGTAGTTCCGTGCCGCTGTTTGTGAGTCGGTAAAGACCACGATGGGATCCTCACTCGTCTGGGTGGCGAGTGCTATAGCAGCCTCTTCAGCTGTTTCCGCACGTTTGGCGAGAATAGTCACCGATGCCAGTACCGCGCCCTTGTAATCTGCGACGGTAATCACGAAGGCATTACGTCTCGGATATTTGGCTGCGTCCACGTATCGCGCCTGCGGGTCATTGCCATGTTTTTTCCGGATCATGTTAACCCTGGCGAGCCGCCTTTCTCGGTGATGTTGAGGATGCATGTTCCGAGGGATCTGCTGAATTTCAAGGCTTTTTCGCAGCTGGGACGGTATTTTGCCTTTGCGTTCTTCGTTGGGTTCTAGAGTGGTCTGGTATCCTGTGCGTCGAAGGACGGCTTGCCCTGTGAGTGACAGCTTGAGTCTCTCGACCTGGTTGATGAGATGTGCTTCGGTGAGTTCTTTCCACGTATTATGAACTCCCATGCGAAGCAGTCGGTCAGTGGAGGCGGCTGGCGGCAGTCCTAGGGCAAGCTTTGTAGCCTTTCGTATCAGCAGATTAAGTTTTTGTTTCTCCGCTGTCTTCAGGTTGAGGTAGGGAGTTCCGTACGTTATGCGGCTGTAAAGGAGAGCTTGTACCATTTTTAGGGTGTCGTGTTCTTTGAAGCCACTGCGGCGATTAGCCACCCTTCAGATTAGGTGGGTGAGCTGTGTCACAGTGTTCTGCAGCCGGAGTAGGGCAGCGGAGTCAGACCCATCTTTATGTATGTGTAGTCCAAGGACTCGAAGCGTGTCAACTTGTGGTATTTGGACTCCCTGTAGAAAGACTTGTGGGTCAGGAGTGTCGTAGCTTGGTGGTCTACCCCGGGTGCGTGCCGCAAGTACTAACAGTTCCGACTTTTCCGGAGCACATTGGAGGCCGCAGGTCTTGAGATATCCTTCAGTGATGTTAATCGCCTCTTGAAGTCGGTCCTCCTGTTCACCCGTGCTTGAACCTCTTGTCCACATAGTGATATCATCGGTGTATAACGCGTGATGTATCCCAGGGACAGCGTCCAAGAGACGTGGGAGCTTAAGGAGGGCCAAGTTGAAAAGCACTGGTGATATCACTGAGCCCTGCGGCGTGCCTTTGTTAGGGAGTTGAAAAAGCTCGCTCCTGATATTGGCAATCCCTACAGTGGCAGTGCGGTTGGTGAGGAAAGCCAGCATATAGGCGTATGTCTTGGCACCGCAGCCGACATCTTCCAGGCTACGCAGAATGGCTTCGTGGCTCACATTGTCAAATGCGCCCTTTACGTCCAAAGCTAGAACAGATGACTTACTGTGCTTGCTCAAGCGGAGAAGAATATCTTCCTTTATCTGCAAGAGGACGTCTTGTGTGCTGAGCATTTGGCGGAAGCCGAACATGGTGTTCGGATAGTGACCATTGTCTTCGAGATGTGTGGTGAGCCGCTCGTTGACCATGTGCTCAAAGAGTTTCCCAGCGCAAGATGTAAGGGAAATGGAACGAAGATTCGCAATCGAGATTGGCTTGTTTGGCTTGGGTACCATGGTCACCTCTGAGTGCTTCCAGGCTTGTGGTAGCTCGCCGTTCTTCCAGCAGTCGTTATAGTGCCGAAGGAGTGCCGTCAACGCCCGGGGCGGTAGCTGTCGTACGTGCTTATTGGTCACTCCGTCTTTTCCGGGGCTTGTGTTGCGCGTAAGCTTAGCAAGGGCCGCGTGTAGCTCTGCCAGCGTGAAAGGCTGGTCTAGTGCTTCGTTCGGTGCTCCTCGGTACTCCCTCGGCGTCGAATTGTTGATGGAGGTAGCTTGCTGGTTAACCGAGCCACAAAGTTTTGCTTGAAGTTCTTGGAGTAAGTGGTTCTCTGTGCCCTCATAGTAATGTATGAGCCGCTGAATTGTATTTCTTTGGTTAGTTTTGGTGTGGGTGTCGTCAATCAGGGCTGAAAGAATGCGCCAAGTCTTCTTTGTGCTCAATGTCCCTTGAAATTTGTCGCAGAAGGACCGCCAGTTCTGGCTCGCAAGGTTTTCGGCGTGCTCCTGTGCCTGTCTAGTGAGTACGGCGATGCGGCGCTTCAGCTTGCGGTTGAGCTTTTGCCGTTGCCATCGTTTAATAAGCGATCTTCGAGCTTCCCATAGGTGAAGGAGATGATTATCGACTGCCGGATTGTCCTCGTTCAAGTGTATCGTTTTGGTATGTCCGTCAGCAACACTTACAATACTGTTTAACCAGGCTTCAATGTTTTCGATAGTCGAATTATCATCAAGCTCATTCCTGTAAGCGGTCCAGTCCGTGAGCCGAGCTTTTCCTGTCTTGAGCGAGCGGTGAGCCTGTTCGACCTCTATTTAAATTATTTGATGGTCACTCCCTAGAGTGTCTGGTAGCCTTGTCCACGTTGCGTTGTGCACGTCTCTAGTGAACGTGAGATCAGGATTAGTATCCCTCGAGACGCTGTTGCCAACTCGGGTTGGATGGAGCAAGTCATTCCACAGCGTCAGACCATGTTGCTGCGCAGCGTCGTGAACACGCGCCCCCTTCATGGTGGTGCTGTGATAGCCCCAGGCCGCGTGTGGAGCATTGAAGTCCCCAACTATGACGAGTTGGTTGCCGTTAATCATTTGACGGAGCTCGTGGACGAAGTGGTCGTATTGGTGTAACTGCTCCCGCGGAGGACTGTAAATGTTGGCCAGGTATAAGCTTTGTTGAGTCTTCCGAGTGGGGATTATCTCCACGATGGTGTGTTTGATGCCAATGTCTTCAATTTCACGAGCCTGTGCGGTTAGAGTCTTCTTCACTAGAATTGCGGTGCGGGGTATGCATGTGAGAGTGCTGTAGCCAGGGAGCTTGATTTTTTTCTGTGTGGGTTTCCTGCAACGCGATCATATCTGGATTATTTGTTTTAACATATTCTTGCAAGTTTGCAGAACGAGGTCTGTAGGATCTGCAATTCCAGTGCCAAATTCGAAGAGAGAGGAGTGGCTCAGACTTTCTATGTGTGGGAGCTGCCATTCTGGCAGTTGATTCCCGCCTGGTGCCGGTCGTTTGGTGCTGTAGATCGAATTTCCGCTGCAGTTTCATCCCCTAAAGTTTTTCGCTCTTTCCGCTTGGTCCCTGATTGCTCTACCAGCTGCTCATGGGTAACGAAATTTTTGTATGCATATGTGATGAAGTTATGTTGTTGTGCCATGAAGCCATCAAGCTCGGCGTCGAGCGTGCTTACAGTACGGGTCAGTGGCTCTACCTTTTCCATAATTTTAGTAACCACTTTCTCTATGGTTGTGTCTATGGATGCGAGGAGTTTCGCAGTGAGGGCTTTCTCGAAAGATTCAATGCGTCGTTCGACGAGGTCGAGCATCTTCGCTTCATGTGCTTGCAGTCTTTCTTCTACCCGCTTCATTATTCTGGCTTCCGTCTGTTTTAGTATGCTGTCGTCAAGTTCTAGTGTGCTACACTCGGCTGGTGGGCGTTGTTGTATCCTCCGTTGTACATCTTGGACTTTATTTTCTAGAGCCCGGATGGTCGCTGTCTGAGCAGGTGAGATGGTCGAGGCACTTGTAGTATTGAGAGAACTGGGCCCGTCACTACCGGTCACCACGGCGGCGTAACTGATTCCCCTAACGGAGCGAGACCGTGATGGCGTGCGGGATCCAGAGCGACCTTTTTTCTTAGAGCGAGAGCGACTTCGGTCAAATTTTGGGGGGAAAAAGGGGGCCCGTGAAATTTCTGGTGTGATAACTGACCCGGGTAAATCATTGGTGCAAGCACTCCAGTGATTCTCACGGGCGCGGGCGTTATCGAGCTGGTGGTGTCTTACTTGATAAGGAGGGGGGTTGCTGCAAAGTTTCTTCTTGCATTCCTTTCCAGCAGTCTCATGGTCTTCTCCGCAGATCTTGCACATCGGTTGGCAGTTATGTGGTTCTGTGTCCTTGTCGTGGCCGCATTTGTAGCAGAAGTTCGCTTTCGGCTGAGGGCAGAGGTCTTGTCGGTGACCTAGGGCGCCACAGGTTCGGCAATATTGGATGGACTTCCGGTATGGCTTGCATCGGTAGTCTCCACTGAGGTACGTCACGTAAAAAAGAACGTGCTGCCCGTCGAAAGTTATAACTGCAGCTGTGGAAGATCCCAGCATGCGCGCGCCAAGGACGTGGTATCTTGGGTCTACGCGAAGTCCTGCAACAATCTCTGTGGGGCTTGTTCCTGGTTCGAGGCCGTAGATCACTCCACGGCACACATCATCGGGGTGTCGAATGTGCGGATTCACTTGATATATTACTCCACCGAGCTGTATAGCATTTATACTTTGCAGTTTGGAAGCTCGTTCAGTACTTGCTGTGCTTGCGATTATCACATGCTCTACTTTTTGCACCTGCACTCGCACATGGTCATAGAAGTCCTGCTGGGCCAAGCCACTGGATCTTCCGATGGCATGTGTAACCTCGATGAGTGTTCGTTTTGAAAGATCTAGTCCTGGTTGCGGGCGGAATACAATTTTGAAGTCATCAGTAGGGAATGGCCGCATCCTAGTGCTGCGTTGACGTTGCGGTTGAGATTCGGCGTCTGGCTTCACAGGTTGCGTAGCTCGTTCTTCGGCTGACCTTTCTTCTTTGGCTGACCTGCCTTTACGACCAGCTTGAAGCCACTCAATGTGGGCTTTGCCTGTCGTTTTGCCACTATTTTCATCAAACGTCTATTGTGATGCCGTTCTTGAGTTACCCTCCGTGTTGTCCACTTGCATCGTACTCGGGTTTTCTTGACGTGGGTTAGACGTCTGCGTTTCCATGAGAGCTCTTTACCTCAGACGCTGCGTCTCTGTGTTGCGCGAGCAGCGTGCTCGTGCACCTACGAGACGCTGGCGTCCAGCTCGTTTCGCAGGCCCGTCCACAGCGGCGTTCGCGTGCAGCGCGTCCTCTGAATTCCTTGGCGCGTCCCAGCGAGCAGGCACAATATGTTTAGAGTTCAATATCTAGTAAAAAAAAGTACACTCACTGCGATGAGCCTGGTGTCAAACGATGCCTTGCAACGTGATGATTCCCAGGTCACTAAACGCGAGCAGTGTCCAGGCAAGGTTGCACAGAAAATAGCAAAAAGAGCAGGAGCCCATGTGGGGTGCGACTACACACCTCCGCCATCAGAGAGCCGACTCCGCGCGCCGGAGTCTTTTTTTTTTTTTTTTTTTGGGGGGGGGGTTCCTTTTCGCGTTTTCATATATATAGATACGTATACATATACGATGCATGACATCGACATCGACACCCACGCCGGCGGCGAAATTCAGCCGAGAATGTTAATGAAGTTTCTATCGCAATAAAAATCGGAAGAGGGTGGTTGCACGGGCGCGGTGTGCCGTACTCTAGCGGCGCCGCTGCTATAACGGAAGTTTTGTAGTCCAAATTACGCTTTCATAAGATGAACTATGCACGTTGAAAACAAAACTGCGAGCAATTTACATAGCCCTAAATTTTTGTATTTCAATCCACGAGTACAATACATGCGAATACGAAGAAGAGAGAGAAAGTAGAACATAGAATCCACTGGTGTAACAGGGGGGGGGGGGGGGGGGGGCTCAGACAAAAAATGCTGGCTGCATCTGGAAAGAATGAATTAGAATGTAAGAGAATAAAAGTCTGCAGCGCGAGGTGATCATGCAACTTTCAGTGTCTGGACAGCGCTTAGAGACAACTATCTACCTAATATGTCCATTAAATTGCTCAATGTAGCGTCTGGGCAACGCAGCCGTGGACTTGTGCAGCTCTATGGCGCTAGCACCTACAGACATTGTGTTTCTCCGGGAGCGCGCCGGAAACGCACACCCCTCCCCTCCCAACCTTACTTCCAAGCAAATCGGAAGATGACCAGTCACTCGAAACGGCGAAATTGCAATAAAGAAATAAAAATGCACAAAAAAGAGGTTGTGGTTCAAGTTACGAGTTGTATAGGATGAATATGATATCTGACCATAAGTTTTGTTAAAGTAAGGCCTACTTACACATTAGGCAAAATTAAATATCTGTCCCATATCTGCATGTAATCTGCAAATGTTGAACGACGATATTCTTGCGTGTGGAGAGAGTGAACAAGTCATTTGATGTTCTGCGCAATAAAATCAGTGAATGGTATTTTGGAGACACTGTAATAGAGTGCCTCGAGCGTGCAGCGGAGGCGAACGAGCGCATCAAAGTACGTCACAGGTGGGACATGAGCGCCACCTGGCAGTGTTCTGGGAAAACGAAGCGTGTGGCTCTGAGACGGGTGTGCGCGCCCGTCTCAGAGGTGATAAGGTGTAGAACGCAAGGCGACGAGTAGGTGCCACCACCATCGCGTCTTTGCAAAGCATTGGAAACATTCACCTTTCCGTGCAAGCGTTGCATGGTCAGCGCAGCGTGATACGCATTACGGTCCTTAAAATTCTGAACTTGAACTTGGTTCATACTTGAAATATGAACTTTGAGCGTATCTATCTATCTATCTATCTATCTATCTATCTATCTATCTATCTATCTATCTATCTATCTATCTATCTATCTATCTAACTAGCTGCTTACGTTTGGGTGCTCTTAATTGTGGTCCCCCCATTGACATGGACTAACTCAACAAGTTTTCATGGATCGACTCAAATTCGGGAGTGAGTCGACACAATCTGGGGGGCGATATGGAGATGAGAGACCTATGGCCCTCCTTGTGTGACAAAAAGCAACGTCAACCGGGCAACGTGCATGGCCGAGCGTCTCCTCAAGCGTGTTCTGCTATACTCAGCGAACCCACACGGAAGACAGAAATGTTCCAAACAGGCTGCACGTGCAGGTTGTAACCGGCGGCTGTTCTTCTGAGCTTCACAATCCAAGCTTCACGCAGCTTCGTTCCATATATAGATCCTGCCACGGCCGCTGGATGAAAGAGCACACGGTGCGCTTTCTCATCCAGCGGCCGTGGTCCTGCACTCCGGCACCGCGCACGAACCTCCTTTGTAAGACGTTGTGTGCGTCGTTTCGTCCTTTATCAGCCCGCTCAATTTATGGCGCGTTGTTACATTGAAATATGAACCTCGAAGGCGTCTTTAATTCCCCAGACTATATTTGGTACCTTCTAAAGTTCGCTCGGCCCGGCATGATATAGTATTCTTAAAATATGCAAATGTCATCATCTGCGCGAACCTGTAGAATGGCAGGAAATTGGTAGTTTCTGCCTCCTTCAGCACATGAAAAGCGATGCAAATGGCTTCCGGCGCCGTATCAACGAGAAATATGGACAGCTTTTCAAGAGACAGCGACGTCATGAAAGATCTACCCGTTTGCGAAATTGCGGCTGGTTTCATGAATCGCTATTCCGAGCAGAGGGCTAAATTAGCATGATAGTGCAAGCCACAGGTTAGCTCCCTTAATTTGCTATTCCCCAAGTTCTCGCTTGATGATTGTCTGGCCGCTTCTCTTCGTCTTCCGAGAAGGGGGTTTCACTACCACTGACACAGTTTTTTTATTGTTTCTTTTTTTCATTTTCTGTGGTAAGTGTACGTTGTTGAATATCTGTACTACCAGCTGAGTCGGCTCTCTACTGAGACCCACAGCAAGAAAATGCACCTATGCATGTCCTTGTTGCGTGTGTCAGTATAGCGGGCTGCATTACTTAGATATATGCACAACAAACAAAGTATTGCTAGTTCAGCTTTTTAATTGCATTCATCTGTGTGAGACTATTGAAATCGCAACTGCCACTCGATCTGTTTCATAAAAGTCCCAAGAGAACAATGCAATTAGGTCAGCTGGGTAGCCATTTTACAGGAAAAGCTGTTATAAGATCACGAGGGTCACGTTCGCCGCAGTTGTCCACCACCGCCGCAGGTGTTCGTAACCACTATCACCCGAATAAAAAAAAGGAACAAAGTAAATGAAAACATTAATGACACGATGAGATTCCAACCCGGGTCTTCTTCGTGCCAGCCCAGAATTAAATGCGAAGCATTTCTTAGCGAACTTCGGCAACTTTGAGCGTATCTATCTATCTATAGCCGCTTACGTTTGGGTGCTCTCGTGGTCACCCCTTTAACTTGGCAATAACCAAAGTCAGCATGGGAGGGTAAGATAGTTTGACGAATATGACGTGGTTGTCAAAACATGAATAATGTCACAATCCCGTCGCGTACGTCGTCAAACACTTCCCGCCATAAAGTGGCACATACCCACGGGCGGGTATGTGCCGCTGGTATGCGGGTATCTGCCACAGGTGATTGACACTTAGTATCTACCCAGGAACGACAAGAACACACATGGGCAATTTTAACACGCGAGCGTTATGAAATATCCGACATTGGTAGCGTCGACCCGACGAATGTAAACAATGAACGTCAGGGTCCCAGCTGGAATCGAACAAAAGCATTCTGCGTGGCAACGAAGCATTTTATCACAGAGCTACGCCAGGTCTTGGAACTAAGTTTCAAATAGACGCTAATCTTCGTGAAACGTCAATAGTGGTTGCAGTGCTGCATGCGTACCTAATTTTATAAACATTACTTATGTACTCTTTTCATACAGCTGTCGCATCGGGTTAACGTCAATTATGGTCAGCTGCAATGCGCTGAAGTTGATTTATATAGTAGTGCCTAGGGCCAGCATTCTCGCGAGCATGAGCGCTTCATATCAGCTTAAGGTGTTGGTAATACGCATGTTTCATTTGGCATCGTTGCGCAAATGCAAACAACTGATTATATAAACATCTGCAACTCTTCAACATACGTCTGTGCGTGCAACATTTGTACATATATTTAGCGTCATTTCATGACATGTCCCCCAATAAAAAAAATTGCAACACGGTCGCCTTCCTTCCTTATGCTTCGCATAACGTCGATTCCCAGGTACATGGGATCTGCCGAATTTTTCTACCACAGAACGTCACCGGCGCTAGAAGCTTCGTTGCAGACTGGCCTTAGAGAAGGTTGTTATCGGATGAAGAATCGCGTTACTACATGACATGTGAGGTTTTAACGTCCCAAAGCCATCATATGATTAGGAGAGACGCCGTAGTGGAGGGCTCCGGAAATTTCGACCACCATGGGGTTCTTTAACGTGCACCCAAATCTGAGCACACGGGCCTACAACATGTCCGCCTCCATTGGAAATGCAGCCGCCGCCGCCGGGATTCAAACCCGCGACCTGCGGGTCAGCAGCCGAGTACCTTAGCCACTAGACCACCGCGGCGGGGCGAATCGCGTTAGTGTGAGTAATAAAGCGTTTTAGAAGAGAAAATTACGAACCAGGCGTCACACAATGCGTATTGCGTAGCGGGTGGGTCATCGAATGCTCTAACCCATTAGAAAAGCTCCAGGCAGAATTTTTCACTTTCGTCAGCCACAGTGAAAAATTGCACAAAATTCCTTGAAAGTATACGTAGCGGGTACCATGCTTCTCCGTAGAATGGCGAAAGATAGCATAGTGAATGCCTTCCTACCACACAAAAACTAGAATGATTTGTGGCGTAGTGGGTACCCGTAAAGTGTACTTGTACCAATTACCGAAAGACTGCTTAACAAAGGCTCTGAAAGGCCGCTCAGCCTCCACTCAACATGCGCTCAGAGATTTTCTGAGGACCCACACTTCGTTTAAACGTCGCCCCTACAGGTTCAAAACCTGTGTGAGCGTGCTGCCACACCGTTTCAACACCCTCTTCCTCGCTTTCTTTTCCCCTGGTACCACCCGAGAGACTAGAGATTCCTTTACCAGGTAAATATTGCTCTACTCTTTTAATAGACGGAACATAATCTTGTGAGCTATAGGGCTCCTCGGAACCTGCAGCTCATATAACGAGAAGCCAGCGGCTCCTTGCTCATAATAAAGTCCATGAAAAACAACGCGATAAATATAGGTTGAGGTAAGCATGTTTCCACATAAGTAGGATTTAATCATGGGCGTACGTATACAGAGCACTGGAACAAACTTTCTTGTGGTCCCCTGTTCGCTTTATCTGTTATCCGGCATGTATTTGTGTGTGCGCGCATATATATGCAAGTACATATGTAATATTATCGGTGGTTTGGGAGGCTGAACCACGCTAACCTTCTTGCAGCTGCACTACTGAACTTATCCCTTGCAATGTTCGTTTTTTTCTGGTTCGGCCCAAATACCTTGGTTCTTCAACACTTATATAACCTATAGTAGAAGTTTGAAGAGGAAATCGTACGGTCTTGTTGATCAAGAGTTGCGATCGAGAAGCTGTTTACCATCTCATCAGACAAGTCAGTCTTCAAGCTTACGGCGAGCTTTCATAGTCAGACACCAGGATAAATGGACTAAATAAAAAAATTAAATATAGGCCTTTCTGCAATGTTTCATGTTTATCTCTCAAATCAGAAACTCGTTCACATACTGCTTTCTTCCATCAAGTTGCGTCACCTCTCCTCCTTTTTCTCTGTTTATCGCGGATTTCTCCATCCGTGGTATTTTCTCCAATCAACGTACCCGATTATTTTTTAGAAGACTTCGAGACGTTTGTGTATTCACGGAGAGAGAGAGAGAGGTGTCACGTGGGAACTCATGCACTGTCGCTCTTCAAATTAACATTTGCGTTTCTATAGTGCACAGACAAAGTCACCTTCTCTCAAGTGCTTGCAACAAACACATGCGTGGAACTACGGCTCATTGACCCTCCTAGGCTAGCCCTGTCAGCCATGCGTCTTGATGTTCGTTATTCTTGGGATAATACTGTAAATGTGAAAGTGCATTCTGCTCTTTTGCATGCGCGATGCAATAATTGGGGCACGCAGCAACAGCAAGACGTTGATCATGCTTTCCAAGCTCTTGTTGCTTTTATATAGATGCCAGTGCACAATAACTGGTTGTGAAACTATAGGCTGATTGAAGGGGGAAACGCAGTAAAATTTTATAGCAAAGTATTTATAGCAAAGTGACATCACGTGATCGTGATGTGGTAGCACGTGTCGACTGGAGTACCCGTGTCTTCAGCAATGAGCCTCATGCACACTAGCACTGAAGAGATATACAAAGTAGAACTGCAGTGGCAAATTATCCTATTGTGATCGCATCCATGCTGTTATTGCTCTGAACTCAGTTTTAACAAGGGAGAAAATTCCGAAAAACTAAACGTTATGTACTATATACCGGCGTCCTATGGAATGTGCACAGTCATCACAATGCATTGATAAGCGTGCATAAGCTATATTCGACGTCACTGCGCATGTCCCCGTGGATGACTAGATGGGACACACTAGACCAATGCTAATGCTTGTCGATGTTCGTGTTGTACTAATTTCTCTTGACGTTTCCCGCAATGGTCACAAATGCAGTCGTGTTTTGCCGAGAGATATTAATCTTGGTATCTTCCTCATTAGTTTCGTTCTGTTTCCTTTCTCCTGTTGGTGAGCGCGTCGGCAATAACAGCATCCATGTGTAGTCTGACTCCAGTGATGTTGACGTCGTTTATACGAGCAAGCTTCGCATCAATTCTGCGTCGGATTTCGCACGTATTCTGCACGCCGTTATGCCGCAGCAAACTATGGAGCTTCGATGGTTTTGATCTCACGTTACACTTCTCACTGGTACTTTCCCACCTGCTATTCGGCTGCGTCAGTGCTCCAGGGACAGATTTATTGGCCCTGCATGGCTCTGCTCTGCATGACCGTGACTCTCTTCCTGGCACGGCACCTGTGCTTGAGTTCCCCAAAACGAAAACGCCATTGTCCAAAATGAAAAATTGAATACACGATGAACAGCATTCGGCAATCGGACGCCTCGCGTATGCCGTCCACGAAAACGAAGGAAGAGCTGCAGCCGCTCCGAGAGCACGGGGGTCGCTGAAATGCAATCCGGCTTCCATGTTGAGGTCTTCGCTACAAGGTTCAAAGTCTGCAACCATATGCATTGCGGAAATCATGAAAACCACGGCTTCACTGCACCGTTGCCAAGCAGCGGCCACTTGCACGCGTGGTGACGTGTGGTGGCGCTTTCTATTTCGCTGTGAGCAATCAGATTCGTCACGACCTGCCTCCAGCACTGAGGTGAAAGAAATTGAATAAGAGATGTTCGGTCTCCGCTTTATCTCCTCTGTTAATATCTTTGCACACCCATCCAAAACTGCACGCATTCTCCAAGGCCCCTGCTCATTCCACGTCAGCTTAAAGTTTCTCGTTAGCGTCTACATTCAAGGCATCTAACTGACTGTGCATATCCGACGCCCAAGCAGGAGAGTTACACCCCAAAATATTTATTCGCTCATTTTTTACCCGCTACCTCAGGGGGGGGGGGGGGGGGGCGTGTCGAACGTTTCTGTGGTCTTGAACGTAAACATTCGACAAATGTCTGTCTGGTTGGGTATGAAAACTGGGAAATGATTTAAACTTCAACCAAAAGTTTTGAAGAAACCCGGCGCTTCGGAACCGACTTGCTTCCTTTCTCAAGCGAAACTGGGACTACGTAGCAGCGGCATCTTCAAAGCGAGTGAGAGAGAGGGGGGTCAATAACCACCCCGCGAATGCTTTGAAGACGCCTCTGCTACGTAGTCCCAGTTTCCCCTGAGGAAGGAACCAAGTCATGCAGTTCCGAAACGTCGGGTTTCTTCAAAACTATTGGTTGGAGTTTAAATCATTTCCCATTTTTACTGTCGGTTTCAGTGAGGCGGTAAGCTGCAATGACATTTTATCTCCTGCTAATAGAGCTCATGTCTTGCGTTTGATGTCTCATGTGAGTGGGTTATGGTGGCTACATGAGATGGCATCATCGTCATGTGGTGGATATAGACACCGGTTGGGGTACGAAAAAACACACAAAAGAGGCTGCGTTTCAAATGTCCAACACTGGCGTCTGAAATACTTTTCTCCCCTCTCATATATGAATAATTTCTGGGGGCGATTTGGCATTGGCATTCTGACAATATTAACGTACCTCCACAATGACTGAGATCTGAATAACTACTGTGAGATATTGAGTCTGTTTTGCGGTTATACACCAAAACATGTTGGCCGCAGGGGTTCCCTCGAAAAAAAAACAGACATACTTTAGACTATTCATGTCTTTTTAGCTTATGACCGCACCTATTAGGGGAGAAAAAAAACGAAGAAAAAAAAGTGCGATGAAGGCCGCGATTCACTGGCGAGAGGTCTGAGGGTAGCGTGTTTGAGACGCCTAGCTGGTCTAGGCAAGCCGAGGGCATAACCGTGTGACCGGAGAGCGACAGCTCCTTTTGCAATGCGCGTGCACCATGTTATATGTCGAATATAAAGAACGGGGTTTTTTAGAACCATTGTTCATCATCAAAAATAGCACTGACGTCACAAAAGGCATTATAAAATATGCGAGAAAAGGATTTTCCAGAACGAATAATCGAACGCATCATTAGCATTGATGAGAAAGCTGTAGGCATAGTATACATATTTGATGTACGCAATAAATAAATTGAAAGAATAATTTCTTGTGGTGGTGTAGCCAAAGACGATAAGAAACGTTTACATGCCTAATTCGTCGTTTTTTTGTGTGTGTGTGTGGGTGTATGCAATTTACGAACTCCGCATGTTTCGTGTTAACCGAGACGACAACAAGTAACCTGCAAGGTTCGTTTCTTCTGTCACACTTTTTTTTCTTTTTCATACCTTGTGGACGTTGAGTGTGTAGTACGATGCGGGGACGTGCCAGACGGCTGTAGTTCGCAGTAGGGAACGATCAGTCATCCAAAATATCAATCATTCATTCAAACACATTGCCACTCAAACAGCTAAATGACTTTTTGCTCGCACAAAACAATAATATTATTACAAAAAGCAAGAATCAATGTAATTAGCACGGAAATATATTTGCCATGGGCGCCATATTATTTCGCCTCTGAGTTCAACCATACTATGTTCGTGCCTGTATTTGTATGTGTGCGTGTATACACATGCAAACAAAACTTGAAAAGTTTCGGAGGGAGATCTGACTCCTCCTCCCCGTGCCTATACGGCCCTGCACGGGAACGTACGTCACTCGTGCTCAGTCAGAAGGCTGGCGCATTGTGAATTTCAGCAATCAATAAGCCTTGCACACCAAACATTCATTAGTGATACGCATTCATAAGTACGAGGTAAAAAAAAAAGCTATCGAAAAACTCTACCACGCGCATGTAAATACACGTGCTGATGCACGCGCTGCACAAATCTGCAACGCGTTATTCCAAAGATATATCAAATTAATCGAAAATTGTCGTACAAATGTGTTCTTTTTTTAACATGCCAGCAAGCTATTTCTGATGGGTGTTATGGCAAATTGATCTATCTATTGTGGGGCCTCAGCATAGGGATCTAGGCAAGCTTGCTCGAAATGTATCCCAGCGTATGTGTGAGCTAAACACGTCGTTGTATGCTTGCTTTTCAATGCAATTACATGAAATGCAAATGGCGCAACGAAAGTGCTGAATCATCTAAACTTTATGGTTATCGCATTGTGATGATTTAAATGTAATCTTGTTTCTCATCTAGGGCTCCACAATATCATTTTCTCTTTTCTTTCTTACGAAGTAAGAAGGCTGCAATTCGTTGCCAGAAATAGTAGTTTAAATATGGCGCTTCCTAATGCAGTCGAGGCAGTGCTGCCATCTCACGACGTTTGTAGAATACAATGACTGTTTTGTTTTAAGTAAACTGCAAAAAACATGCTAAAATGCAAATCTACAAGCTTTATTTTTAAGATGTGTTATTTTTTCAGTGAACAAAATTTTATTCTACGTTTAAAACGCATCGCCACGCCCCCTTGCTTACCGGAACCATGGTTGCTTTGATGCATACATGTGGCAACATGGCAGCCGCGTCGCATGTAAACATGAAGGAAATCAAGGATAACTTAGAAAATTGGGAACACCCGTCGGAACCTCTGGCACCAATCACTGAGAAACAAGCTGAAGGTATATCTCAGCTCATGGCCCATGTTGCAGAGCGCCCTATGCCCGATGGAGTAAGTACCTTTTTTTTCGTGTCTAATTAAGTGACCTGGCGGTGATGTGAGATGGTTTCAGACTCTGCTGGCCCGGACCGTTCATGCATTTATTTGTGCCTACTGGATACCCCAAAAATTGCGAAAAATAAAGACGGAATGTGTAGCTAATAAATCGGTGATTTAAATTAAATGTTTGTCAGTGTATGACGCTGGCTGTTAGAAAAGTTCCCTGCTAAACTTAAGTGTTCCTTGAAGTTCGATCAAATGTTTCTTTTTTTATTCAGATCCTGCTTTCGCCGCTGTGATTTATCCCTTTTGTGAAGTCATTTGACAAATATTCAACTGGAATGGTTTGTCTGTCGCAAGAATGAATAATTTGGCCATTCTAGGAAAACCTTTTTTAAGTTTACTGTACCAGGTCGACTCGTACTACTCGCGCAGGTGACGCTACGTCACCGTTGCTCACCGATCGGTGGCTAATGCATGGACGTACCTTTTAGCAACTTTATTGGCTCGCTGTTCGTGCTTCAGTGTTTTTGTTTTTTTTTTGTGCGCAATCGACGGGGTAACAAAACTAATTACAGATGCCTCCGAGTTTGTCGACGACGCCAGACCTCAAACGCAAAGCGATGCCACTGGTTCCCGAACTGTCTGAGTTACCAGAATGCTTGCAAAAAGTTTGGAAAGGAGACGTGGCGATCACGAATGCACAACAGGTACGCTGACAACAGCTTCAACACTTGTCACGTCTTGCAGTTGCTTGCGAGCAGTACGCCTTATTCGACGTTCTCTTGTAGTTCCTGACGTGGTTCTCCGAGGTGGAAGAGAGGATGATGGAGGAAAGTGACTGGGAATATACGTATGAAGCCGTTTGTTTATGCATATTTGTTGTTGTTGTTGTACAACGTATTTTACTGGTCAATTTAATACTGCCCTCGGCCAGTCCTCAGACGAGATGCATGGTGTTGTCATTCAGGCTTCCCATGTTTCGTCATTCTTAATGTCGCGCCCAGAAGGAAAGAACTGTGCCGAAGGAGTTTTCAGAGATTGATAAAAAAAACTGTGACGACAAGATAGTTTCTTGGCTAGTAAAATCTTCATGCTTCTTGATTCGAGTACTCTTGTTACAATATTTACTTCGTTTGACATTTCTACATTTCAAGTGCCCACAATTTTGTGCAACCATATAGGTTATTATTTTTTGCACACATGCACAATCAGTGCAAAGTATTGCATTTGTGTAGCAATATGACAGTCACAAATTTGTTAGAAACCAGAAGAACACATTCTGAGAAAACTCTCATACTGTAAATCATTTCGTGCTGGCTGTATTGCCATAATTGCGACTCCTTTAGACACTAACGCTACAGTTACCCCTGATAGTCTTTGTGGCATGCCTGAAGAAAATGGCAACACAAATTTACAATTTATTGATAGTGTTTACTGCGTCCTAGTATCTAATTGCATTGCTTTGTCATTCTTAACAGCAACTACGTTGATGTGGTGTCATCATACCGGGAAAAGTGCTGCGGACTGCTTAGTGAAATCGATGCGTCGATGGCACAATTGAGGTTGCTCCAAGAGGAATACGAGCTTGTGTCGAACAAAACAAATGCACTTCACGAAGCCTGCGAGCACCTGCTGGATGAACAGGTACCTTCGTGGATTTGTGTTTTCTTCTTGTTTTTTTTATGCACCATCCCAATCATTATTAGTGACACCTTGTCTATTACTTTGCAGTCAAAACTGATGAACGCCGTTGAAACCATTGCTGAAAAACTGCGATACTTCACAGAGTTGGACACCTTATCCCAAGTAAGACTTGCAGGTTACTTTTGAGAATGAATGATCGTTATGTTCGTGTGACTGCACTCACCTTTTCTTTTCTTCTCGATTCAGAAAATGGCTTCCCCCGACATTTCTGTTCTGAGTGAAACTTTCATACCCATGTTGACAAGACTGGACGAGTGCATCAGCTATCTAGAATCAAACGTGAGTGTGTAAGGTCATCTTTGTCACTTAGTTTGGTCAGCACATATGCAGCCATGTTGCTTGGATACAGATATACTTTTGTCATGCAACTCATCATCGTGGTGGCTCTGTTGCCAGCTAAGATGTAGTACTGCTCATTTCAAGAGTGCGGGTATGATTCCTGGTTACGGTGGTCGCCGTGAATGCAAATTGTAACCGCACAATTCATTGGGGGCATAATGCAGAAACACCCATATACTTTGATATATGTGCACTCTATGAAGAAAGCCCAAGTGAAAAAAAAAAATAAGTTTAGAGTTTCGAGCTGCGGCGTCCCTCATAAGACTTTCTTAGTTTTGTTATACAAGACCCCAATATTTTCTTTATTTTGTTTGAGAAAAAAACAATTTCTTGCCTTTGAGAGAAAAAGTTAAAGGGACCGACAACCGGCCGGAACGTGGGATTAGATTTTGGTGGAAATGAAAAGAGCGTGAGTTATAGTGACAGATTCAAGCATTCCTTTCCCGGGCTGAGCTGCATAGTGTTTCCTAAAATTAACTAGAGGGGACTCTGGCGTTGGGATTAATCACCAACCCTGGGAATAATGGCTAGTACATGGATATGCCTGTTCATGCTTGCGGGCTTAGAACGCACTTGTGGCTTTGCTAATTAAAGTGTTTTCGTTTTGCTACGAATAAAAGAACTGTTCATTTTGAACTTTGTTAACAGATTTTAATTAGTGAGCCTAAAATGTTAAGGTATTGAAGTGCAACTGCTGAACATTTGCTTATTATCATTTCATGACAAAACAGCTCTAAGCCACGTAAAACCAAGTAGAGCAGAAACTACGACGAATAGACAAATCCACGTACTACCCATCGTTCCCATGCTAGATGAAAAGTCATGTGTTGTAGCTCTCATGGACACTAACACAAGAGTTCCCTCTAACGTATTTATTTGAAACTCTAGGATTTACATTTTTAAAACGTGTTTAAAAGCAACTAAACCAGTATGTTAAAAAGCCCATTTTATCGCATTTCCTGATCGAATTTAGAAATAGTAGTTCGAGAGTGGGTGCTCAGAAGTACAAACGCCCCAAAAATAAGTTTTGCAAGCAATCAATTTTTTGGCCATTTTTTGGTAGTTCTAGAACCCGCACCCCCCTTAATGCACATATACACTCCACAAAGCGGACAAGGCATAGCCGCCGTAGTAGCTCAGTTGGTAGAGCATCGGACGGGTTATTCGAAGGTCGCAGGTTCGGTTCCTGCCCACAGGAACTTATTTTTTCGTCCACTTTCCTTTCTTCACATTTACTTTATAATTACTTCTACTAATATATCATATACCTCCCTTGGCATGATTGTCTGTTATATCTGATTAATATTGTGTCTAACAAAGAAGACAACCCCTAAATGTGCAGTTTCTTGGTTTATCCATAGAATATAGTGATTTCAGAAAAACGTAACATCTCTACGCCCATGTAGTATTTACACACCTCGAGCCACAGACTCCACCTAACTGACGTTGGTTTCTGCTATTTCAGCCTCAATACAAAGAAGCTGGTGCCTACCTGGTCAAGTTCAAACACATGCAGTGGCAGGCGCTGGAGATGATTCGGTCGTACGTGACGAGTACCCTGGAGCACACGACACACCAAGTGTTGTCCCGCAAGGACCCCCTGTGCTCCACCGACAATTCTTTCGCACTGCTGTACGGCAAGTTTAGGACTCATGCACCAAGGATTCACTCTCTGGTGGGCCAGATTGAAGAACGGGTGGAACGAAATGCTGAGTATGTACTAAACTTACTCTTTTTTTATTTGTTCTCTCCTTTTTAAATGTGAAGCACTCCTGCGGCATCTTGCTCCATGCTTTCTTTCCAAGGTCACCTTGTAATTTTCAGGCTTTCCTCAGAGCATCATGCTGTGAATTAGCATGAATAAGATTACTTCTAGAATTATAGAAGTGGTATATAAAACTGCTTATGAAATAATAATTAATCCAATATTTTTTTATATGGATAATTAATTAGTTTTTTCATGTGTATCAGCAAAGCACTTGGCTTCAACAAAGTTTGCATGCAGATGTACGCTTTTCTATGATGTGTAATATTCTTTAAAGTCTTCTTTGCCTGTACAGTTGCTGAATTGCTTGGTCTTACCACGGCCGCTGGATAAAAAACAATGTACAGTAGGTCGGGCCTAGTTCACCTCGCGCCCGCTCGGGCGCCACCCCTTCTCCCAGGAGAAGCGCTTTCACACACATTTCTACACGGCACAGTAAGCCATAAACAACACTTTCCGTAGCTGCACATCACAGGTTCGAATGTTATTCGTTATTAGGAGTACCTTTTACACCACATATGTGAAAAGTATGCCACAGGAGGGCCAATCATTCGTGGAGTATAGGTCACAGTCCATGAATGCTGCCCATTTGACTCACCTTAAATGAAAAAGGTCACTGATTCCGTTAAGAGGGAAGTAATTTCCGGGCAGATTTTAAGGGCTGATGTATCAGCCCACCGAAAAGCACTGCGAAAACACGCACAATTTAAACGTTGCTTCTTTTAATGCATGAACTATGCCAGTTGCGGTCCAAAGCCCAAGTTAAAAAGCAAGAGCTATCAACACAAATTATGTATTCTCAGCGAAGGCATCACACAAACTTGCACACTCTGCAGCTACCAAGTACAACTCACAAAATCACTTAGAAGGTATTTAAGACAGTGGGAACAAACCGCTCTACAAATGCAATCTCAAACACCATAAACTGCGCAAGAACACTTAGCAGCCCCAAATATTCGACACACGCTTTTACTTCACAATTTTTGGAACGTGTTTCGAAAATTTCTTTTCATGGAAACACTGAAACGAACTCCAGCGCTGGTCGCCATCCTGGCCACACTGTTCAACAACGTTCTCCAGTGGTGTCATAACTCCATTCTTTTTACATCTGCTCACCGCGCTACACGAATCACTCACACCGCTCAAACATCACAACTTCTTGGCCGATGTTCACGAACAGTCCCACCCTCCAACACATCTACTTATGATCCTTCACGGTTTCGCGAACATTCTAAGCAATTGTATTGTGCGTAGCACATACCAGGGCGGCAGCCAGGAGAAAAAGTTTCGTTTCGCCGGTTCATTTGCGAAAACGGTCGCCCCCAAAAAAGACCCCGTTTCAATGTCTTGATTTCTACTAATCTGTGCTGGTTAGCTGTCACATGTGTAGAGGGTAAGAGCACGCCCTGGGCGCCTTTTGATGCTTGTTTTCTTGTTTCACTGCGCGCGTTCGTGAAGGAAACGTTTGGCATGGTGATTTGATGCTGTCGTCTGGAAGCGGTGACGTGCGTCTGCTTCAGTCCTCGTTTGTGACAAAAATAAGTGCTCTGTTTCGAATAATACGCATCTCGATATGCTTCTTGGTGCTGTAGATTGCAGGGGAATACGTTGTGCTTCAATCTAGCTTATTTTTTCGCGTTTGAGCTGCTCATCAGCACCCACACACGCGTGCACCAAAGAGCCGTACTTGATCACAGGAAACTTAAAGCAAAATGCCCCCACACATGCTAGCACACAAAATAAGCACAAGAAAGCACACAGATATGCACAAATCCTAACGCAACCACATTGCAACACGAAGTGCCATCCGCTTCGACGGGTGGAGCGTCAGCGCCCTCCCCAAATGCAGCTAAAACTGTCAACTCTGCCCAGACGCGCTCGCCCATTGACAGCGACGCGACGCAACAGGCCGCACCTTGTTTTTTATCCAGTGGCCGTGGTCTCACATAGTCGAAATTGTTTGGTAAGTTCAGTGGTGGGAAACCTGTGCCAATTGTGCCAACCTGTGACAACTGGAAATTTGGGCATCATTGCTGCTTCAAAAGGGTCTTTTTTGTCTAATTTGCACCATTGCTGCACCACAAGGTGATTGTGCAACCGAAAGTAATCGTCACCAAAATTACCAGATGGTTATTATCAAAACTTCCCTAGAGTTGGGCTGCTGCAGCAGTACGGAATCGATTGATCAATTATTCTGACTTCCACGCGATTGTGGCGGTGCCTTTTCTCATAACAATTGGCAAAGACCGAAGGCAATGTGGCGTCCACTGAAAAATGTGTCAGTATGACATCGCCAACAAAAAACCTGCATGTGCAACTTGCCGTCGCTTTTAGCCTACTGCACGCTTTTAATAACTGCCGACTGCGTTGGCACGTGGGGGTGCCAATTGCTGCCGCCTCGGTCGCTGTACGGGACCGCATTCAGCATGCACTGCTTTGCAGAAACAGAAGCAGCTCTCTTTCGCTAACTTGATCCTTGCGGATCGTAGGCACCGAGGCAGCAAGCATACTACACGCTTTCATGAAGCACAACCCTAACACACCTTCGTCCGCTGACAAGACCGCTAGAGCATCGCTTGCAGGAGGCTCGCATCATTGCATTAACGCAGTAGCCTTCTTGCCACATCTGTGCGTGGTTTGAAGTTGGGTGGGCGCAAGTGGACGGCACGGTGTGTATGCCAAGTAGGCAAAGTGCTGCACGCAACTAGCGAGTAGACAATCGGCTTCCCTGCGACCGTACCCGGTCTCAAAAAGCTGTCTGTTTTCGCCAAGTAGCAGATTACACTACACATTTATCGCGGACAGCTGCATATGTCCATTTTGTCGCTATGCCATTGTTGCCTCAGCTGCGTATCCCGGACTCCTTGGTACTTTCGAAATGCTCCTTGATGTCGGCACGCCCCGCCGCGGTGGTCTAGTGGCTAAGGTACTCGGCTGCTGACCCGCAGGGCGCGGGTTCGAATCCCGGCTGCGGCGGCTGCATTTCCGATGGAGGCGGAAATGTTGTAGGCCCGTGTGCTCAGATTTGGGTGCACGTTAAAGAACCCCAGGTGGTCTAAATTTCCGGAGCCCTCCACTACGGCGTCTCTCATAATCATATAGTGGTTTTGGGACGTTAAACCCCACATATCAATCAATCAATCATTGATGTCGGCACCGCGTGCCGTCCGATGTCCATGTGAGATAGTGCGAGAGTGCCAATCATTTCTGAATATTGGCAAAGAGAACGCAATGGCTTTGTGGTAGGAACTTTAGGCAATATTTGCAGTGGCACTGTATTTATTTCTTCTTCAGCGGCCATGGTGCGCGTTAAGAATTGGTACTTGGTGATTAATGCATTCTACATTTTATACGCGGCTTGCTGCTTTTTTCGCTCGTATGTACGTATTGACAAGGTTTTATTGTAACAAGCTTTCAACGTGTGTGTGTGAGGGGAGGGGGCATAGGCATGCACAAGGTTCTCCTTCAGGGGGGTAGGGCAACGGTTTGTCGCAGCGTTTCCCTCCCTATCATGTCAATGTGTGGGGCTGGTTTTGCGCCCCCCTCTCTTACCCCCTCCCCCGTGCCTTCCGTGGGCACGTCTACGTGAGTGAGCATGCGCACGCGCTGCTAGAACTTCATGCTGCAGCCAGCGAGTCGTTGCTATATCCTTCACTCTTTTTTCTCCACTTCTGTATAAGATTCTGCTTTTGTTTATTTTTTGGTGCTTGTTTTGTAGGCTTGCTGCTTCTGTATAAACTATTATGTAAATTGAGAGGACAATAAACTAAAAAAGCTAAGTTTTCTTCCTCTGTGTGTACTATGAAAAAGACCGCGTGTGCTCCAAACACAGAGGTAGCTGCTTAAAAGCAGATTTGCCTGCTCCAAAATGCTGGACGGTGTTCCCACCACTGTTAGTCTCACAGAGAAGTAGAATAACTTGGCTCAACACTACTTCAAGAAGCACTGACGCCAAGTTTCAAAATCGAGATGTGTCCTTCATTCGATTTCTCGGTGTGAATGGGTCCTCTTGGCCAAATTTGAATCGCGACCATCGCGGGGAAGTTATTTCATTTCGACAGCAAACAGCGTTCGAGAGCTTGATGGAAAATGCAGTGCCCCTGTCACATCGACACTAGTGCTACATGTTCGGTGTGATACATCCCAGACATACCATCTCTAGTGACGATGCGCTAGTAGCGACGATGTCTTAGATCTGAGTGTTCTTATCGTGGCGCAGACTGGCGTCGAAGCCTGGAAACGTAATCACTCGTCAGTCATTAGGTTTCCCGGACTGCCGCCACGACGACCGTTTCGAGGAGACTGTCGTGGCGGCAGTCCGGGATTAGGTTGTAATGTGCCAAAAAGTGTGATCCGATGATTGGTTCAGTGAAGTCAGTGATGAGAACATTCAAATGAAGGTGGCGGCCTAGGTTCCTGAGCTGGATGTGCTGGCGCAGCGAGCTGTACATCTTGATTGTGGACCGGTTCGCCGCACTGTGCCCGAAAGATGTCGGCGGGCAAGGACTTTGAAGATGGCCTCGCGGGTAGCAGCAAATGTCAGAACCGCTATCGACAAGGAATTGCTGCTTTGTGATTTGGTATGTGACGAAGATGCGACCGCCTCCAGGTTGACAGCATGCAGCTGTGCCGAAGAGCTGCCGTTTGCGCTTCCCTTGGGGTCGAGGGAAGCAGGGTGGTCAACATTGTTGGGCTCTGTTCCCAAAGCATCGGTGGTAGTAACACTGGCCGTGCTCACCAGGCTGCTGTGACAAGGCGGTGTTGTGGTCTCGGCTTGGAGAGTGAAAACGTGGGCGTCTGCGTTGATACAGGTGTGGTTCGATAAAGCTGAGCTGTCTTTTGATGTTGTCGATGTGGCGCGCAAGCTTGCGGAGAGTGGCAAGTTCTTCTGGGTCGGCCACGGTGGTGCGGTTTGCTTGTTTTCAGGGTCTCCAGATGTGGGATGTGCTGAGATGGTTGGCAGGGAGTAACTTCCACATGCAGTGGAATAGGATTGTTCAGGGATTTATTGGCCGGCCTAATTTTTAGGAGTCTTCTTCAAAGCCTGCTTGAGTACACGGTTTCTTTGCGCGTCTGCGATGTAATCAGGCTCGCGTATCGGAAGGCCACGGCTCCTTCGTGGATCTACAAGCTCTGGTAACATGCAGTGCACGTAAAATCTTTTGAGCCGGGGCAATATCTCTTTTTTCCAAAAGGCTTCATTCCTAGAAATTTTCTCAATGCTGATGCCTTTTTTTGTCTACACCACGAACATGCCAATGGAGCCAATGGACATTATTCCATACACTGAAGCTGTACTGAAGCTTGAACACTGAAGAGTGAAATTTCAGTGTCCTGGTGAGATTTAGACGCCTAGAGCATGCTCGAACTTCCCGCCTTTTTATGGTGTGTTAGTGCTGCCATCTATGAACACAAAAAGTTCAAATCTGAGTTGCTTTGGAGCTGGTGAGCCCTCATAACAGTAAAAAGTCCGGGAAATTGGATGCCGAAGGCTATAAGCGTCTGGAATTTCGGACTTTTTAATACATTGACTTTATGGGGAACTTTGCGGTGCCACAGATGAGTCCGGGAAATCGGGCATGTCCGGAATTTCGGGAGTCCAGGAAATCGAATGTCGACTGTAAACAGGTATCATCGCTAACAAATGACTTGCAGGTATCGTTGATAGTGAACTTTAGTTTGTCCATAGACTTCCTTGCATCCGGGTAATACCTGGTAGGTCACTGCCGCCACCATCGTCAGAGGCCGGATAGGTGGGGCGATTTGAAGGCGCAAAAAAGAACCTGGCAAGCAGGGAACATACTCTGTTTCTCTGCTGGTGCGCATTTCCTATACCGATATTCCATTGATTCCTTTGCGTATACCTGAATGCTGCACCAGCCAAAACACACCAATATAGGTAATTCACACGCATGAGCCAGCATGGCCGAAGCATGCATCCTTGGGTCTGAAGGAGCACGCCTTTCTAAGCATTGCTGCTTGGAACGGCGTCTCTTTTGAAAACGCTGTTCTGCAAAGGGTCGATAGTAGCAAAACTGATCTGTGGCATCAAAATCGCAAAGATTCCAAGCTCCAGGCTTTCCTATTCAACCTTAGTCGACATTTTGTACAGCGACGATGGCAATGCAGGGGACAAGACATGACTGAATGTGTGCATCTAGCAGACAAAATGCTTGCGGTGCTGCTCAGCTTGACGTCAGTCTTTTCTGTGGAGAAGTGGTCAGCTGTGGCATGATCTGGAGGTGACCGCGAGGTAGTGCTACTGGTAGCACTTTCAGTTTTAAAAATGGTTGGATTGCTGGCCGTTTTGAATTGTGCTAGACACCAGTCATATAAATCAATAAACTTGATAGGTATTTGTCCCTCAGTTGCCTTATAGGTCACGAATCTGTACTAGGGTATCAATAGCTACTCCTTGATGCAAAAATCTTCACAGGAGTAAATTTTATGTCAGTGCCCCTTTCAGAAAACTTCGAAAACTCCGCATTCAAGTCGAAAACTTCTATCTCCTTTTAAAGGGGCCCATGCACAATTGTTGCGGTGTCAGAACTTTTGTGTATTGACGCTCTCAGACTTTTAATGAGTGCTGCATACAGTTTATCTTTTGTGTACATCCAGGTATCGAGAGCTGATGGATGCTTGCCATACCTGCTATTTTGGGCAACGAGAGACTCTGCTCGGGCCTAGCGTGTCGACAGCCATGAAAGAACTCGCAGCCACTCACCAGCGCGATCATTGTGCTCTGGTCAGAAGCGGGTGTGCCTTCCTGGTGCACCTCTGTGAAGATGAGCACCAGTTGTACATGCAGTTCTTCTCCAAGGCCACTTCATTGTTGGAGTAAGTTTACTCGTGCAGTTGCCCTTCTATGGTAGTTTATCATGTGGGCATGGCTAGGGCATGTAGCGTGTAGGCAAGATACCTAACCACTGGTTCATTAACGGTAACGGACTGGATTACATGAGAAGGCAAGCACGCGAAGGGAAAACAGAAAGTTAGGCGGGCTAATGAGATAAAGAAGTCCGCGAGTATAACGTGGCTGCAGCAAACATGGGGTAGACTTTTGCTCTGCAGTGGGCGTAGCCAGGTTTATGATGATGATGGTAGCTTAGCAGTTATGGTGTTGCACCGTTAAGCCTGAAGGCATGGGTGCAATGCCCAACCTCGTCTGTCGCATTTCTATTGGTAAATTGCAAAAGCACTTTAGTACTTAGATTTACACTCATGCGACACAATCTCAGGTGGCAACAATTAATTTGTGATTTCTATACCACAGGGTGTGTCTTTATTGTATCATGGTTTTGGCCTAAACAATTTCAGAATACAGCTTTTTTGTATGTATATATACTATACGGAATGAGAATGTACAGCTTCTCACCTTCCAAACGTTCACTTGGCTTCTCATACTTCATTAAGCACCACATTTCATAGCACAACAAGGCGCTGGGCGTCGCTTATTGAATCACTAGATGCAAGCAAACGTTTGGCAAATGACGTTTTCACATGATCTCACTCAAGGACATGCTACAGTTAAATCTCTCTGATACGATCACTGCTCGTACAAATTTCGGGGTGAAGCGTACTTTTCTATGGTCCCGGCCAAGGCCCATCGACCTGCACTGTAATAGAGCGCAGTTGTTGCGAACCAATTTTCACATTGTGACGTTTGATGCTGTTATGGAGATATCAGCAGGTGCTGCCCACGCAGTCACAGAAAACATGACAAGCACTCTCGGGCAAAACCTAAGCGAGGGCATGCGCGCCACCATTTCATCAGAATCCGGCTGTAGCAAAATACTTTTCTTGCGCCATGGCCAGAATAAATCTTCAGGGACGTGTTGTAGCCCCTGATATTGTGTGTGAAAATCTTAGAGGCCCTAATGCACCTTTGTATGTCTTCACGGTTAGATTGCAGGTTGAAGTGTCATTGCTCTTTTTTTTTTTACACGTCGACATGTGCTGCGGTCGTACTGTGTTTACACATGCCTACCACGTCAGTTCATACCATGTCCTCGTGCATTAGACATTCTATAAAGGTGGACGAGGACCAAAAGAAGAAGTGGATAGTCTAAATTGGCAAGGAAGCTAGGTCTTGCAACATCATGCATGACTGTTTGGGACGAACACGCCTGACATCTTTTCGATCGCATGGGCACCACCATAAATTTCCTGGAAAACCTCTCCAACAAAACTACAATGAGAAAGCAACAAAGCACAGAGGTTCTGAAATTTTCTAGTCTTATCTATTGCAACAAAAGGCTCCTTAAAAGCCAACTCCTGCGATTTTTTTATCATGTTAAATAATCGTGCTTTTATGTTCTTGAGACTCTTGTCAAGCGCCCGATAACTGAAATGCTCGGCCACTTTGGAATTAATTTTTAATAAGCAAAAAGGCATAATACCGAAACAGAAACCCAACCGAGTGTACTGTCTATGTATGACATACTGCTTGGTAAGAACCGGAAACCCAGCAAGGCGTGTCGGTCGCACCAGCGCCGAGTACGAAAAGAGTGAAAGCCAGGAAGAGGAGATGCTCCGCGGAATCCACAGAAAGTAGAACGCGCCGCACCATGCCTGTGACTGATCGTTTAATGTGCACAAGCTCTTTGGAGATGTCAATGAAAGCTACAATTCGGATACAATTGGAGGTCAACCGGCATCGCTGTTCCTCTTCAATGAAGCAGAACAGATTTTTGCATCTGCTTGCCAGATTGCGCATAATGCCGATAAATGGCACCACTTGTCAAGGTCATCCGAGTCTGTGGCTGTGGCAATAGGCTAAATTGCTCATGCCAAGAAGTTCCTTGTCAGACTCTTTAATGTTGTCACGGAAAAAGGGCAGAAGTTAGTGGAGCGCAGTATGATATTGAAAATTTTAATTATTAATGTCGGCCGAGTAAGTACCTTTCTCACTATGTGCACCTTATAAATACACTGATATATGCGCTCTCGGTGAATCCGGCATTCGTCCCTGAAAGTGTTTCATTTTGTTGAAGTTCGTGCATGTGTGCATTTTAACAAGCACGATATTAACCAAACTTTCCGTGTGGTAAGCCGCCAGTGCTAGCTAAAAACACCTTACAATCGAGACAAAGTGTAGTCCTCGGCTGTGTTTAATGGCTTTTATCATATTGGGCCCACGGTGAAATACCGTATTTACTCGCTTAATCCTCGCACTCGCATAATTCTTGCACCCCCTACATCGCCCAACAAAAATACGGGTTCTTTTTTTCCTCGAGTAATTATCGCACCCCCAAAAACTGCCGCAAGAATGTCGTCTGCTCGTTCCAGCCACTGATGATAATAGTGCGTGTCATCTGGCGCCATCTCTTAAGCATCAACCGAACTATTACTGTATGGAGATTCAATCCAACCCGAGCCAAGCCAAAGTGGCAAGTGTGCGTTGGGGCGTGTTTTGTATGTTGTGTTGGGAATCTTGTCACGTTATGAGGCGATACTAAAGCTACACGGCTGCTTTCAAGTTGAAAGTGATAGATCATGCACTAAACAATGACAACAGGGCCGCCGGTAGGCCCTTCGGAGTCTACGAGGTATGTGTTCGCTACTGGTGATGGCAGCTGAAAGCCACCAAGATGCGTTGGGCCTGCCGTGTGCCTAAAAGGAGGATTGATCGTAAACTTTCTTTCTTCAGAAGGAAATTGCCGACGATTCTGTTAAACAGCCATCAGCCCAATACTGACGTCCTACGCTAACCTTTAAAGGCTCCTGTTGCGTGACGAATGCTACCACTACGGCCGCAACACCGACAGGCTTTGCGTATGGTATTCTATTTCTCGACTATTGGCTTGCACTTTTAGTGTCTCAAATAAATCTTGCGTTGTGTTGAACCAGTGCTTTTAATGTTGAGGTAAGTTTTAATTAGTACTTCTCAAAGCTTGCTGTTAGTTGCTGGTGTGAGAGTCCCGATTTGCAGCCACTTTGTTTTCTTTTTTGCACTGTCCGTTTTCGTGGAACGTTTTCCCCGTGTAATTCTCGCACCCCCCAACTTTGCATCGGTTTTCCGCCAAAAAAAAGTACGAAGATTATGCGAGTAAACACGGTACCACTTGCCACCCATCGCACACTCACCTGCATGGAAAAGGAAATCATAGGCTCAAACAAGGATGCGCCGGCCAAACACACACAATCCACAGCAGACAATCAGACACTGCAGTGGCACCTGAGTTCCGTCACTTTCGTAGCCTTGCCGAGCTTGACGTTACACGCACAATGTTGCCAATAGTTCTGGCAAGCCAGGTGAGCGTTTCGAGGCAATCTATGAAACTTATATTTAAAAACAATATGCGAAAATTTCAAGCCTGTAATTTGTCACAAATGGGGAAGTGTGCAAATCAATGCACCCACTGCATTTCCCTGATATCCATTGACCTCAGAAAATTGCTGGAGTTGGCCTTTAAGTCACTTTCGCTGCAGTACTCGCGCCGTGCAGGAAAGCGTGCAAACATTACAAAGGTATTACTAGTTGCAGGTGACAGCACACCTGGTTTATTTATTACGCGCACGGGCCTTATATTTATGACTGCCTCTATGATTGTTAATGTCGAAAATTTCACCAGCTTTCCATAGTTTCCATAGTTTTTGGTGATACGAATTTCGAATGACGCGAATATCTTTGGTTACCCTGCGAGTTTCATAACACTAAAGTTTTACTGTACTTACAGAGCAGCAAAGTAGTAGAAAGTACTTTAACACACGTCAAGCTGCTACACTGTCTTGGCTGAGTTTCAAGGTGACTTGCCCCCGTATTCATAAACAATTTTTGACTTGAACTTGATTTGCCAGCGGCTTCTGTGCAACGTGTTTGAAACGCATTTGTGTGCCTGTGCTGCCTTTGTACCGCCTAAGTAAGCACGTTCAAAACATGTTTGGGCTGCATTGAAAGTTGTGGCAAGTGAAGTTCAGGTCAAGGAGTGTTTCTGAATACAGAGGTTACTTATCCTGCATTCCATAACCAGGTACTATACCTTGATAGTATGTTCTTTAAAAGGGTTAAGCACATGTGGTACTTACATTTTTGTGTCAAGCAAACCACTGATGCCACAGTTTATTGAAACTCTGAAACTCTGTAACTACTTTTAAAGTCAAGTTGTAACAGGCTTATTCTGTAGTGATTCTTTAATGATTAGGAGCAGCGTCATGTAGACCATTTGTAGCAGGCTTGGCTATAACATGGAAGTTAGTATTGCTGTGTGCACGGTATTGAAATATCGCTTATTTTCTAACTGCAAAAGCATTACTACACTCAAACCTCATTATAACAAAGTTGCATCACACACGAAATTAAGTTCATTATATCCAGAAATTCGTTATATAGGTTTATTCCTAACACTACACCTATTGCAAGACGATTTTTCATTTATTTTGTTATAACTGCTAATCGTTATATTGAGGTTCATTATATCCAGGTTCCAGTGTATAACATAAATGTATGTCCTTCATTTTTCTTCTTTTCTTTAGTGACTTCCTGGGTCACCTTTGTGGCAGACTGTATGATGTTTTTCGTCCCATTATAATTCACATCAATCACCTGGAAACATTGGCAGAACTCTGCAGTATATTGAAGGTACATTGCCTCTTTTTTTCTCTTTTTATGTATTCCATGCATTGTTCTGTATGAACAATAACCATTTGTTTTATTCATTACCTTTGCTTTAGGCAGAAATCTTATTGCCGAAATTTTTGTTTTTAGGTAGAAATGATGGAGCAACACGTTGCTGCGAATCGTAAGTATACTCAAAGTGTTATACAACGGGCCTTTTACCAAGTTCACAAATTACTGTTTATTATTGAATTGGAAATGAAGTGCTAGAGGCACATTAGGAGTCCTGTCTGTTGCACATTGCTTTGTTGCAAAAGCAGGAGCCAGGTTTACACGTCCTGCGACAGCATACAGGCATGCTGTTTTCATACTAATCATGTGCAAAAGTAACAGGTTACCTTTAATTCAACAAGCTTCCTCACAAGAACCCTAGTATGGTCATTAGGAAACAGGCTTATTGGTGTTTGTGGACGTTGAATAATCTACTGTCTACAGTGCTCAGTAGTTCGAACAAAGTACTGAAATTTCCTGCGGAAAATTTTTGCTGAATGTGTACATTCACGTCCAGAGATCAAACTTATCCCATAAGTGCACCATTTCTTCATGTTTTGTGCTCGCTTGTCATTTCTTAACCCTCCCTGTTATTCCTCTGACAATCGCAGCAAATGAGCTGCGAGCGTTTTGCAAGATCGCTCAGCAAATGCTCGAAGACGTGCAGGAGCGGTTGGTCTACCGTACCTTGGTCTACATTCGCACGGATATCCTGGGCTACAATCCTGCACCCGGTGATTTGGCATATCCGGAAAAGCTCGAAATGATGGAGGCATGTAAAAGTTAATGTTGCATCTCTTAAAGTTGTAAATATTCATTCACCTTTTAACAGCATTGCCCCTTCAGACTCTCGGCAACCTCTTTAGTGAAATTTTGCTGGCTAGCTGGTGTTTGCATAGCACTGCTAAAATGGATATTTTTCAGTTATTAAAAGACATCAACTGTGTATACATTTAAGTCACAATATCCTTGATAAGCACATACAGTCGCCGACCGATTTTTCGGACCTGGCGGGGACCGAAAAAAAGTACGAAAAATCGAACAGTCCGAAAAATTCGTTATCGCCAAAAATCTGAAGTTTATTGCATCAGGCAGGTTTAAAAAAGTCCTTGATGCTGCCTTGCCTCAAACTACGCTTGGAGGCAATTTGGTTTGCCCGTATTTGCGCCAAGGTGACATCGTCGCCGTAAACGCTCGACAAAATTGTCACCGCGTTGGCGATCTCCGACGGCTGCGGGCGGTCGTCGTTGTCATCCGACGACGACGACGACGACCGCCATCCGGCGTCGACCGTCATCCAGCGATATCTAGCTGCGAACGTCCACTCTCTATTAGCTTGATTATGGCAGCTTTCTTCTCCATCGTCAGGGTCGTATACTTCCCACGCTTCTTCACACCACCTGGCTCCCGCGATGGCACAGATAGCGGAGCCATGGCACCGAGAACACAAAATTCGATGCCGCAGGTAGCCGCTGCGAAGCACACAACGTCTCGACACTACCCGACACAACACGTGCAGAATGGCGACTGAAAAAAGCTGCAACGACAATAAAAGAATCCTTCTTTCGCCTCCTCCCCGTGCGATGTGATGACGATAGTGCTGACCGAAGACGAAAAAACGGCGTCCATTACCACGTCTTTTAAAAAGCAAACACGGCCTTTGAAACTTAAAACATGGCGTGCGCATTCCAATCTCGGAGGCAGGAAAGGCATTTGAAGACCAAGCTTAGCCAAGCCGACAGAAAATCCAACATGGCGGCGTTCACAATGGCTTGGAGCGTGGATCAAAACGAGCGATTTAGTTCAAAAAATCGAACTTTCAGGGGCAAATTCGCCCGAAAAATCGGTCAAAACAATGCATTAGCTCTATGGAATCCCTGACGGTGCATTTATGAAGTCCGGAATATCCAACAAGTCCGAATTTTTGGAGTCCGGAAAATCGGTCGGCGACTGTAGTGGACTGGTGGATACAGTCACAGGCTTGCTGCAGCAGGAGACAATCTAAAGCTACAAACTTTAATGCAGATTAAGCAATACATCCCTAAAATAAAAAAATCGTTAAGAGGATTGGGGATGAGGGGAGTGAAACATAGTCACTGACCAAGTCTGATGATGATCTGACGTTTCGTAACTGCGTGCGAGTTCCTTGTTCATTGAGCTGGACCACAAGTCATCGTCAATTATGAACCCAATAGGTTACGCAATGAGTGTGCGTCAATAGCAGGCCTAGTCCCTGTTGTCCTATTCATTGTAGTTGACTGGATGATTAGGGATTCTTGGAGCCGGCATGATGACAAGTTCTTTTTTTTGGTAATGACAGCGGCATTGTCCCAGTCGATGGCAGGATCATGTTCATGCACGGGCTCAGCAATGGTATTTGTGGTGTAACTGTTATTGGTGATGCCACGTTTGTGCTCCTTGAGGCGTTAAGAGTAAGTTTGCGTTGGCAGCCTATCTTTCACATTAACAAGCTAGTTTCAGAACTTGTTGGTAGGGACGTGCGCAATGCGCAAATCATATTTTGACAATACGCGGGAAAGAGCCTTGCTAATTCCTTCGACGTAAAGGATGGCCACACATGCACAGGTTGTCGTATTGCTCTATGAGCTTGGCTCAATGTTCGATTTGTGGCTCAATTTGTGGTTCAATGTTCAGAATGACAACTTCTATGTAAATGTGTTGACAACTGGAAATCGCAGCTAGTATCAGCCACTGAACCTGTTTTCAGTAATATCGCATCAGCTAATGCTGGATGAATGAATGAGATAATGAGGTGTCCGTGAGTGTGCCATGCAAGGTGTCGCAGTTGTCTTCCTAACGTAAGTCGGTAGATTAGCTCACCGCTGTACTCCTTGTTTATCTTGGTTAAGTTCTACGTATTGCCTGATGGGTGGAGGAATGCACCCAAGAGCAGAAGCCACGAAAATCGAATAAGAAGAAAGAAAAAGGGTAAAACTATACAAATTAACCCCCATATTTTCTGCTGTGGCTCGCTACACACTTATGTTACGTACAGTCACAATGTAAGATTTGCATAAGTGACTGGCGGCCAGAGTGGCAAAGTCTCAAGATGTAAATTTCAGCACTGCTGTTTTCGAGTGGCCAGATAGCGAGAATGTCATGCACATTCTATTGTCTAAAGCAGGGATCGCTGGTAGAAAGCGGTACCACTACTTGCAATCCCTGCTAATGAACAACAACACCGCAGCTGTGGCCTCGTGGTAGAGTGTCCGCCTCAGCTGCGGGAGGTCGTGGGTTCGAATCCACGTACCGCCGGATACCCACCGGTTTTACAAAATGGGCACAGGCATACCCTGCCCCAACACTCGGCTACTTTCAGGGGTGAAACGTCTGGGAAGGGCAGCCTGCGCCATTCAAATCCCGTTGAAACATGGGAGCACGATGGGTTGAGAAAAAAACCCATGCCCAGTGGAAACACCTGTCCAGGCCATCGTGTCTATCTTGTCTATTTGTGGTCGTTCTGTTCTCGCGCTATAACTACAACTAAAAAAAACCCAGTGAACTCGCGTCTGCAGCAACATTGGCACAGGATTTCATTCATAAGCTTTGAGCAAGCTATCGTTTCGTATGCAGGCTGTTTGCTAGAGTGCTTTCCGCCAGCCAACCCTTTTTTTGATAAATGAAAGACGCTTAACTCTCGCTCTCAGCATGCTCGGGAACAACAGCACCGGGCGTAGAAATTATGCCGCCGCTTCAGCCATGAGTCACTTGTGTTGGTATTTTTCTGTCGCAACATTACTCGTGTGTTCATTGATGGCTGCAATTACGTCACCAGTCATCATCCTTCGCAACGAAGTTGTCATCATTGACCAGTTGCTCTATGCAGCCAAATATGTGAAATATATTTTGTAGGCTTGTGTGAATATTCAAATAATACGAATACTGAAATGGATATTATTCAACTGTACTTGAATTTGCTTCGATTCTAATTTTGAAAGGCAAAATTTTTTGAAGTATTCGAAATGAACGCATAGGTGTAATTGTATGTAATCCCTCTAAAAATGGTTGCGCTGCAGTATAGGTGTGCTAAGCCATGAAAACGCCTATCCAGGGGAAACCCACACTGCTACGAAGTCCCACTTTAAGGTTATATATTGCCCTCATAACGATTCATAATTTTTTAAATTTAAAAGCTTGATTTTCCATCTTGTATGCTATAGGTATTGTAAATTTCAAAGCATACCAAATTTTACAGGTTATCACTTGCATTCTAC
Source organism: Rhipicephalus microplus (assembly GCF_043290135.1). Lineage (NCBI taxonomy): Eukaryota > Metazoa > Arthropoda > Arachnida > Ixodida > Ixodidae > Rhipicephalus > Rhipicephalus microplus. The sequence goes on along the minus strand of NC_134700.1, from coordinate 172,995,245 downwards.
TGAAAGTCGTATCCTGCTACTATTCAAAGTTGTTTCCTCTTCCTTTGAACCAAAAATCGCATTTGCACAGGCCTTGTTTCAGCTTTTAAAACAATATCGTGTAGGTTAGGTAAATCGTAAAAAATATGCCCATCTTCTTTTTATTATATGTGATACCTATATACACTATTTAAAATTATTCTACCAAAGTCACTATTCACTTCGAATTCACTTCGAATCTGATATTCACTATTTGCCCAAGCCTAATATTTTGCTGTGCAGCAATAACGTCGGCCGCACTGTGACTTGTGGGTGTGTTTAGAGCTGGTTGGCATTTTACTAGCCCTGACAGTGCGAGCGCTCAGTGAATTGTCTAGGATGGCATGGCAGGTAGCATCGCTTGCATTTCCCTTTCCTTATGTATTTTATCTGGCTAGTGGCGCGACTACCACGGGCTAGCAGCATCTATGATATTGCCCTGTTTAGATCAGGCTAGCTGTACACCATTTTTCTCCGTTCAGATTTGAAACTTGGGCGTTCTATAAATCTTTTACTGTAAGATGACCCTGGAGATTCTTGTATCATTATTTGAAAATAATAAAAGTATGTTACACGCAGACTGATTTTCTTTCTTTAGAAAATAAAATTATGATGCTTTTAACTGTTCACTTAGCAGATTTTTATGTTAAAAGAGAGTAATACCAGTTCTTCCCACAGAAAAAGGTCATTGCATTATTTTGTTTTTCCTGTTTGTGTAATATTGTGGGCATTATTACACAAACAGGAGGCCAGTTCCATTTTGCTTGAAAGCAGAGTTGGCGTCTTGCAAGCAATATCAATTGGCGAAAATAAAAAAGACATTGCCACTAGTTCGCGGCATACCTAAAAGCTTGCTCACAGCAATGTTGAAGTTGGAAAGGCTATCTCGACTCTTGAAGAAACAAACACATTTCAGGTTAAGCCGATTTAGTACATTGATTGCATATATTTACAGTAAATTAAACTGTTTTTCTGAGTCTAGTGTACTGCATTTGAAACAAGCTTTCTTTATTAATAGTCAAGCTGCCTGATTATTTTTCTGCAGCTTTGGTACTTACTTCATCAAATCAACGTGTGGGTGTTTTGTGGAACCCAAAACACCAACAAAAATTTTATGTGCGAAGTCTTGTTCGGGCTTATTCAATGACGCTGCCATCTACCAGTTCATCAAAAAAAATTCATAGGATTACTGGAATTTCATTTTGTGCTACTGAATTGTCGCTAAATTTCTTAGCTAAACTTCAACATTTCATGTGTGCCTGTGATGTCGCAAAACAGCTAACATGGTTGCTGTGAACAAAGTTGCCATCGCTGAGGTTGCTTCTCTGCCTCTCGATTCAAAGGAGTCTCGAACCATTTCCTCAAGTAATCGTCGAATGACCTTACTATCGGTGTTTCCTCACGAATCAGTTGGTGCAAAAATTTGTCAAATCCATCAAAAATAACCGGAGTTACTGGGATCCATCGCTGATTTCACTATAAATAATAAATAATTTAAGCACTTTCTCTCTTCTATCATCCTACGAGCATGCTTGAATATACACAAGGAAAGATGGCACAAAAAAAGAAGCTGCATCAGCCCTCATCATGATCATAAGCATGCCACGTGGCAAGAAGCACATCTGATTCAATTGCCACTCTCAATTGATGTCGGCTGTTGGCCAATAAGCATGCCATCTGTTTTGTGATGCAAAACAGCAGATACTGACAGCTCTGAAGAAACTTAGCGCAGACTCTCTTTGAAAAGAAGTTGCTAGGAAAAATGGCAGCTCTGCACTGTACCTGTGAACTCTCCTTGTCGCGCACAACTTCAAGGTTTGGCTGTGCTGTTCATAGCAGTGTCTTTTCCACGGGGTGCAGTCTTGCACCAGGCGCAAGGGGTGGTTCGCACACTTTTTAAAGCAAAGCTTTCTCAGTGATTTGCAAGTTGTTTAAGTGCCACATTGGCAGGACTGCGTGTACATATTATTATAACGTTTTTTTTTTGTCTTTTACGACACAGAGCATTGCCGAGAGCCTTGCACAGAACTCTCTAAGCCGGTCAAGCTCGCGAGGCTCCCTGGTGTCCATTGGTTCTTCAGCCTCCGGAAGCCTGCCCCATCCTCAAGGCAGTGCTCACTCTACTGAAAAGCCCAACGAGGTGGCAGTGCTCCAGGTCTCGTCCTCTCAGCATGTCACCGAAACTAGCAGTGGTGGCACCACTATGCACACGACCGTTTCCACACAGAACTCTGATGCTGTGCCATCTACGAGGCACAAAGGCTGTGAGTAACGTCCATTGATGTAGCGTGTACAAGGGGATCACATCCGATTCATAAATTTACTGTATATTGTCCCCAAACTTCCAACCCCTTCTAGTTGACTGCAAACACTGCCTCATGCTGTAGCTGTGGCACGCCAGTAAGTCTTTCAGAAGAGGGAGTGATGCAAAAAAAAATGCCCTTACCTCCCCAAATGGAATCGTGAGGAAATGCAAATGTATTTACTGCGTCAATAGAGGGTACCGTTGCCGTCAGACATTCGCCTTCATCGACTGCCATCTCCCATAGAGGCGATCAGCCAGCGAAAGGCCGAGAGTGAGGAGCGAGCAGACGGGAGAGTGGGGTGTCAGCGTTCTCGAGTCGGTGTTGGTGTTTCACAGCGGCGTCTCGGGCACACATTTTCAGGTGTTCTTGAGAGGCACCCAGCCAGCAAATGGTCGAGAGTGAGGTGCGAGCGAACGGGAGAGCGGGGCAAAGGGAGGAGAGAGAGCGAACGGCAAGAGAAGGAGCGGCGAAGAACTTCACCTACCTTTTACACTCTCTTGCAGCCTCCGGTTGCTAGGGGCGAGAATAAGCGCGCGCACTCACAGCCGTTGCTATGAGAAAGGGAGTGATAGCGAAGAGATAAGACCGGCCGGGGTGCGGACAACGCCGAATGCCTGACATAGCCTGACTAAGAAATGCATTCTCATTTAAAGAAACATTTGTTTGACCATGAAACATCACTTACGACTCATTGTCGCTTGAGAGAAGGATGCAGCATTCACGATCATTGACATCGTGTGAACCACTGCTGCTGCTCGCCATCGGGGAAGGGGTGCCAGTGGTACTGAAATGCCGCATGTAGAAAACGCTGCACGGACCATGTTGGTTCGTGACCCATTTCTTTGATACTTGTACTCGCTTAGTGGGATGCACATGTCCTTCACGGCAGTATGTGCTTTTGCTTCTCAGGTCGTGAACCCAATCTCGAACTGCCTTTTCAATGGCAGGGTACCGTCCAGACTTCAGTCTGGAAAAGGAACGCTCTGTCGCAGCTCATGCAAAGATCTTGGACCTTTGTTTTCTCTATTCCTTCATGCGCTTTTCCGACACATCGAACTTCCGCCCTGCTTCAACGTTGCTTTGTGACTCTGCGTAAAGGATCGCTTGCCACAGGAAAGCAGTGCTGTATTGTTGCTAGTGTAGGAGGGGCATCTAGACGTCCGTTGAGCAGCTTCACAAATTGCACACACCATTGTTCGCAAGGGACGCGAAATGGGAAAATGGCGAACAGGCATAAGCGCAAAAAGACGTGAAGACGCTTGTGGGCACGTATGTGGGGCGCATGTGGCTGGTCATGGGGTTTAGTTCCTGGCAAAGTGTTGCCAGCTCACACGTACGACCTCCTCTATGAACTCATGACGCTGCCAGCATTTTCATGGAACGCCTATGGTGCTTTGTAGGAAATCTGAATGTTTGAATTGCTTAGTCAGCAAGCAGTGTTAGAGCACGCCGTCCACTAAAGTGAGGAACGCATGTCACGTCTTTCACCAACAATAAATGTCACCTTTTTTTTACGTGCGAGGGATGCATGTAGAGCTTTTTGCCACAGATAAACGTATGTTCCATTGTTAATGAGCGCTAAACGCATGTCGCGTCTCTTTGTGAGCCAAATGCTCTGTCATACCCATATGTGGCGAGTACAGGTGTTGTTGCCGATCTCGCCCGAGAGATACGCCGGTGTGGTGGCGCTACCATTGAAACCATGATACCGTTGATGATGCATCCTGAAGAAATGCTGTATCTTTGACGCGCCGTTGCTGACGCCTCCTTCTCTAGCCACCATAGCTACTGTAACCGGAATATAGGTCGGACCAGAATATAGGTCGGCCCTCCCAACTTTGAATCTCTGAAAAATAAATTTTTAAAAATCACACGGTATTGCGGTGCACCCTTACTTTGGCAAATACGTGACACAAAGAGCTGCACTGTGGTAACACTCTTTTTTATTTTGACACTAATCTTATGTATTGATAGGTCAGAAGGCCACAAAGTGCTGTCATTCAGACTCATGCGAACTTGAGTCTGACGACATCTGTTTCTCACTAGTTACGTCCCAGAGTGCACCGTCCTTCGTCCCATCTAATGCATTGCTGATGCAGCATTTGCAGAAATACTTGCACACCATCTTTTCCGGGAGACATTTCTATGCTGACCACACCAACCATAAACGGTCGCGAGCGGTGGACATCGTAGACATCCAGAGGGCGTTTTGGGAATGTCACCCAGCATCCATTGATTGTAGAGCTCACGCACCTGACCTTTGAAAGGTTTATTGATTACTGCATCTAGTGGCTGAAGGATTGATGTTAGTCCCCCAGGGATCACGACAAGATCCGTCTTGCCATCAGGCAGAGCTCCCATTACATGGGCCGTGAGGTGGCCTCGAAATGAGTCGAGCACTAACATGCTCTGTCGCTGAAATGCGCCCCAAGTCGCCGATTCTACACGAGCCAGAGCCACTCAAGCACGAGGAACTTATTCATGAACCCTTTTTTTCGTTCGCTCTCACGATAACACTCCCGGGAAAGTCTTCTTTTGGTAGCCCTTTTCTCTTGAAAATAATATAATGGGGTAGCTTCTTTCCATCGGCTGTGTACGCGAGCATCACTGTAAATCGTGAATGCTTGTTGTCCATTGTCAAGAGCTTCAGTTGCTTGTATTCTTTAGCTGTCACAGTCCGGTTCGAGAGAATATCAAACCAGATCGGAGTTTTGTCAGCGTTGCCCATGTATGCTATCATGTAGCAATGCTGTCGACGTCCTATCATGAAGCGCTGATACTTAAATAGTAGCTTCCTAAAGCAGAAATGCAGAAGAAAGAAGTTGGAGAGAATCTCTAAGCATATTCTTATTATACAGCAACATGAAAGTGTATTTTTTGGCTAGGTTGATGGCGTGCTGGCGGCATGGTGTTTTGTAGTTGTGTTATTAAGAATGAGGCGATGCAGAGGCCGAATTATATTTATGTGCATGATTCGGTGCAACTAAAGTGTTGCCAACAGCACTTTACAGGTGACAGGCAAAGATACTATTTCCTCAGCCTCTCCTCCTCTTTCAACTTCTGTGGAAGCCCAACTGATGTGGCTAACAAGCGTGTGCTTCATTAAAATCCGGAGTTCCGAATCTACTTTGTAGACGTTATTTATTTATTTCTACATACTGCCGATCTCATAGGGGATTTTCGTAGGAAGGGCATATACAGAATACAGTCGAACTCCACTACAACGAACACCGCTTCAACGAAATTTCCGCTACAACGAAAAATTCACGATTCCCCATCAGCAGTCCATAAGAGATAATGCATAAATATTGTCGCCACAATGAACACTTCTTCATCAATCGTCCCGCTTCAACGAAATTTTACGATGCAATTCCAGGCTCAGATACTTATTGCTATGCAGTAAACCCAATTTTTAACATTTCGATGCATTTTCAGAGCCTGAAAATGTGTCAACGAAGTCTAAAACACGCGTTGGCACAATCGGAAACTGCCGTTATACCGCCGCTGTTCAGCCAGCATGGGCGCCGCCCTTGCTCGATAGCGATGGCAATGAGACTGCTCTGCTTTCGTTTTGCCAATGGCTTTCTTTTGAGCCCAGACGATCTGAAGCTGAAGCTCAGTCGCTCAGTTCATGGTTTCCTTCTCGCAGCTGCTGGGTGCAACCCCGACACGATGCCTAGTCCGATTCTGATGCTTATTATGTTCGCGCTTGGACAGTGTGGTAACTAATCAGAGCTGCTGTTCATCCACATTATCAATGAAATCAGCTAGCCACGAGTGATGGATGATAAGAATGGCATAGAATAATGCAAAAGTCGCCGCTTCACGATGCTCTGCCTCCATCTAGGCGTTGTCAGATACTTTTGACGGCGGACAGCTGCTGGTGTTAACGTGTTAATGTAACTGTTTGGTTTGTTCATGAAAGCGGTTTTAGGCGTTGTTTCAGCGTGCTTTTCACCATGGCCTCGCTATACATGGGTGAGAATCATGTCGTGACGCTGCTGGAAAAGTATAGGAAGTAGCAGATATTTTTTTAATTTTGCGAATAAACGTTCCTTTGTTTTGCTAGCTCAGATCCGCGATATTTTTTTCGATTTCACTACAACGATATTCTCACTTCAATGAATTTTTTTTCGCCACCCGTCAGTTTCGTTGTAGCGGGGTTCTACTGTAAAAATATACAAAAGTGTTCAGTTTGCAGCTAACAATTTGGTAAATTAACAAGAAAGCTTTACGTAAAATTTAACAAACACATCTGGAAAGTTTAAAAAAAGTATCCAAAGAAAGGTTACTAAGCACACGGCATGAAAAAGAAGTCATAATGATAAAGAATGGGTATACATAAGTGATGTGTGAATTGCTCATTACAGGATGAAAATGAATCATTACATAAAGCAAAAAATGGTAGTTAGTACTATACAAAGAGTTTGAGAAACACATAGATGGTTTTCAAGAAGTGACAAGAAGTTATCTTCGTTATTACCGGTAGTTATATACGTAGGTAGACTGTGCCATAACCTGATGGCTTGTGGGAAAAACAAGAATTTAAAACAATCAGTTTTGAACCTCTATTCTTCATTAAATTTGGGGGGCCTATGACGAGAGGGCCTAGTTTCAGGATGTGATAGGTATTTGTTCCTATCAATACGAAGCTTATTGTGAAAAATCTGAGACAGCATTTTCTGGCGGGCAATTTTGGTACGGTAACTGAGCGTCAGTATTCCTGATTCTTGCAATAATGAGGATAGGGAGTCAGATGTACGGTATTTATTAAAAATAAACCTGACTGCATTCCTTTGTACGTTTTCTAGTTTATTTATTAAGTTTTTTGCAGATGGGAACCAAACGACGTTAGAGTACTCAAGCACTGGTCTGACAAATGTGTTATAGACAAGTAGCTTCGTAGCGTGTGGTCCTGAATGGAGGCACCTTTTCAGGAAAAAAATCTTTTTATTGCAGATGATGTGGCCTGGTTTACATGTGCTTCCCATTTCGGATCATTAGATATGGTTAATCCAAGATACCTGTGTTCCTTAGCAGGAGTTCATATTTTCGAACATATTTTATTTTTATTTACAAATACCTCACAGGCTTCAACTAGGAGCATTATGTGTGGCCCCGATAATATAGGAGAATTCGGATGTAATGTTTTTCCTGGTTATTCTGAGCAAAGCTGATTTATCTAAGTTTAATGTCCTCTGCCATTTCACACAAGAGCGGGATACTGATTTTAGATCATTTTCAAGGGTCACGTGGTCGCTAGGGCAGGTAATTTCTTTATATATTATACAATCATCGACAAAAAGTCGTATGTTCATATTGATAGATGCAGGTAGATCATTTACAAAAATCAGAAATAAATGGGGGCCAAGACACTGCCCTAAGGTATGCCGGACATAACTTGAGTTATTTCAGATTTTTGGTGATTAATTTTAACAAATTGTGTTCAATTTGATAGGTAAGCGCTGATCCAGTCACTAATTGACCCTTTACCTAATATTGCTTCGACTTTTATGGTTATTTTTTTATGTGACACCCGATCAAATGCCTTTGAGAAGTAGCGGAGTTCGCGATCTGTCTGTTTTTGATTGTCAATGGCTTGTGCTATTTCGTGTACTACTAATTTGGTTAAATGAGTTACTATAGAAAAACCTTTGCAAAAACAATGTTGGAATGGTGATAGAATATGTTTTTTTTTTTTCGACATACGTAGTAATGTGTTTTTAGCTACTTGCACGTTGTGCTGGTCAGTCAAATAGGACGTAAATTGGAAGCATCAATTTTGTTACCTCCTTTGTGAAGTGGTATTACTTCAGCGGTTTTCCGTATACTTTGGAGAACACAAGTTGTTAATTATTTTCAAAATATTAGAAACAATTATTTTGCCATTCGTTCAGCATACCGCCTTAAAATTTCATTAGGTATGTCATCATGTCCGGCTTTCTTTTTGCAGTAGAATTTTAACGATAAATCAAGGATTCCTGTTTCGCTTAAGGAGATGTGATCTATCCAAATTGTGGGAGTGAATATCGTGTGGGATCCCATTGTCATCAGTGAAAATTGACTTGAAGTGGTTGTTCATTAGGTTGGCCCTTTCTTTACTTTTTTTCTTGAGACATAGGATCCTCTTTTTGGCCTTTAGGGCTAAGATAATTTCAAAAATTTTGTAGTGAATTTTTTAGAAAGTTTATAAGGGTACTAGAGAGATAAAATGATTTTGTTGCATTTATCTTTGATTTCATAAAAGTGATAACTGAAGTGAGCAATAAGCGAGTTTTGTGATTTGGTCTCTTTTCTAACATTTTTCTAAGTCGTTTTACTTTGCATTCGGTGTGTATAATCACGGTTTATCCAAGGGCTGTGCCTTTTTGTTTGTTTTATTTTACTAGTTATGAAATCATTTATACAAAAGAATATAATGGTTTTGAATCTCTGGCATAGTAATTCAATGTCTAATGCAGGATTATCAGCTAGCTCTTCAAAAGAATAATATTCGCAGGAAAGATGAGTGACTACACTAGAATCATCGGTATTTTTTAAATCAAGATACGCGACAAGCGACTTGAAAGGTGATACAGGGCCATGAACAGGGATCGAACAAGCCACTACGGGGTGTTAATGACATCCCTGTGCAAATTAAACTCTATGCGGATGACTGCGTAATGTATTCAGAAATTGATACTATCAGTGACCAAATACGACTAAATGAAGCCTTTAATAGAATAATGAAATGGTGTAATGATTGGCAGATGGCCATCAACTTTGACAAAACAGCTTTTATAAAAATTTCGCACAAGCGTAGCAATCTGCATTTTCAGTATTCGGCACACAATGTCTTGCTCTCGGAAGTTGACCACGTAAAATATCTTGGTATTTGGATTTGTAATGATCTCAGATGGAACAAACACATCAATACTATGTATAATTCTGCCAATCGAAAGCTTTTCTTCTTTAAACGGGCTTTGAGATTCGCAACTCCCGATGTTTGTCTTCTTGCATCTAACGCAATTCTGCAGCCTGTATTACATTACACATCCATAATCTGGTATCTTTTTACCAAAAAAGACATTGATGAAGTACAAGGCATTCAAAAGCGGGCGGTTTGATATATACAGTCGAAACCCGCAATAACGAAATCGCTGGGGAAACCGAAAAATTTCGTTGCCGCGAGTATGAGACATAAAAACAGTAATATGGCCAGCAGAACGAAAATTTATTGCCAGAAGTCGGTCAACTTTGCAGACGCTTGCCATGCAACAACTTCAAAGCTCCTCCTTCGCACTGGAAAAAGTGGTCCATTGCTATGTCGTCGTCATGTGCGCCAAAGAAGGAGCGAAGGGTGTCCAGCGCATCCAAAACAACCCGCGAATTGGGTTTCTCCGCACGCATCTCTTCTTGGTCCTCGGTGTCGTCAGCTTCACGCACGCTTTCGATAATGGCCTCGTCGGTCACCTCCTCATACACGACTACGTCGTCATCGGTGCGAACGAACGCATCAACGGTGAGTTCATCTGGGATGTCGATATCGATGGCTCGAAGTTCCCCCCAGGCGTTGGTCAGGGATAGAGGCACTGCACTGCCACCACTCTCGCCATCAAGTGCGCCTTCGTCCAAATCTTTGTCTGGTGAGGCCGAAGTGCAATCCGTGCGTGATGCTTGCACGGTGGTGGTGAAGCCTGCGTGCTTTAAGCAGTTCTCAATCAGCGATGGGGATGTTGCAACCCATGCGGCGGCCAGCATCTCGAGATCCGTGCACAAGTTGCCGTCGGTGGGACGCTTGTGGCGAAGGTTGAGTAGCAGACGCTGGATCAACCACTCCCTGTAGACGCACTTGACGCTCCGAATTACGCTTTGGTTGAGCGGCTGCAGAAGGGAAGTACAGTTCGGTGGGAAAAAAACTAAGTGCATGTTCGTGAGCTGGGTCTCGCCGATGTGGCGGGCGCTACAGTTGTCTAAAAAAAGGGCTACCGACCTGCCTGCCTTGTGCATGTCGGCATCGAACGCCTTGACCCAGCTGGAAAAAAAGAGCCCGAGACATCCACGCCTTCTTGTTTGCAGTGTACTAAACGGGCAGCGAGTGGCGGTTTCCTTTAAAGCAGCGGGGCTTCTCGCTCCGGCCGATGACTAGGAGTGGCCGCTTGTCTGTGCGGTCCATATTGCAGCACAAGAAAATGGTAACGCGTTGCTTGCTGTGCTTGCCCCCGTGGCACTTCTGGCCGTTCAAGTCCAGGGTCTTCGACGGGAGCATCTGAAAGAACAGCCCCGTCTCGTCTGCGTAGTATACGTCGCAGGGCTTGTACTGGTCCAGTACTTCTTTGTTGGTCAGGAGCCACGACGAAGTTGTTACCGGGTCAACGCTTGCGGCTTCTCCGGAAATCGCCTTGGCCACGATGTCATGCCGGACTTTAAAGCGGCCCAACCAGCCAACGCTTGCTCGGAACTGGTCATGCCCGAGGATGCTGGCAAAGTCCAGTGCCTTCTGCTGTAGAATTTTTCCCCACAGTGGCACTCTGTTCACCAAACCATGCAAAAACTGCTTTATCAACTTCCGGAAAGGTTGCCGTGGCCACCGTCTTGTTCTGTACACGTGCGCCATTATCAAGCGCAGCAAGAATGGCATCTTTGCCCTTTAGTATGGTCGAAAGCGAGCTGCACGCAACTCCATACTCTTTGGCAATATCCTTCTTCTTCCTGCCCTTCTCAACTTCGGCAATGATGGCAGCCTTATCGTGAAGCGACAGAAACTTCCGCTTTTTGGCTGGCGGGGGCATCTTAGCAAGAGCCGATGTGCCGGTAGCCATCCACAGCACTTTCACGCAAACAGCCACACACAACACAACCCACGGCGTTCACGCGTGTAAGGCTTCGGAAGTGACGAAATGATGGAAGCAATGCAGGATGGGATTGTGTTGCCCCCAAATGGTGTCGCTGCAAGGCTGCTTAACATGATGATGATATTGTTGCCATTATTTTTTTTTTCCGTGATCAAGGAGAATCTGCTTCCCGCGTCAAGCTTTTCTCAGACGTCATTGTAACTTCATCTCGATTTCGCCACGAGTTCGTCTTCTCTTCGTCGTTTTGATTGATTCCAACTGTTGGTGTTGCTTCGGCCTGTTGAGCTTGTCTGACGGAGCCATCTGCACTCCAGCATGATCATTTGCCATCGCCTGCTGCAGTGTGGCCAGGCATGTTGCCAGACACAGACCCCATCGCCAATTTAGGTTAACAAAAATGGCAGTACCCACGCTAACGCGGCAAAAGCAGAGGTTTACAAATTTTGAGTGCGCATAACACGCATACGAGCATATTTTCGACAGTTAACCATTCGCGGGATGGTAAAATAAGGCTTGCACCATAGTAGAAAATTCGTTAATGCGGGATCGCTGTCCAAAAACATTTCCTTGCCACGAGACACGTAATACATGGGCTTCTATAAACATTCGCCGGAGATACAAAAATATTTCTTTGCCGTGGGAATTTCGTACTCGCGGGGTTTCATTATTGCGAGTTTCGACTGTATACAGTAGCTTTGGATGCACTTCAATTACAGCCTTGCTAAAAAGAGCTAATCTACCAACTTTGACACAAAGAAATCGTGTTCTGAGATTAAAATTTCTCTATCAACTTATTAAGGGACACTACAGCGTTGATATTGCTGATGTCATCTCCTTTTTTATAGGTTATGCTACAAGACAGTGACGTGCACTAATAACCATCCCCTTCACTACTCGCAACTACTGCTTTAGGTTCTCATTTTTTCCTAGGGTCATAAATGAATGGAATCAACTGTCCAACGATGTGGTGTAGCAGCCATCCCTGAATTTGTTCATGTCCCACATTGTGTAACTAGCTTATTTGCCTTTTTGTTGTGTTAATAGCTGTATTTTACGTGTTTCAGTTATACTTGAAGCGTATATTTGCTTAGACTTTGTACCACATGTAGTTTGTTTGTCATTGTTTTTGTTTCCCTACTAGTTGTATCAAGTACTTGTATCGTATCCTGCGAAAAATTCTTTAACGGGGTTGCAGTATTTGTAAATGAATAAATAAATAATCTCCATGTTAAAATCAGAGTTTTTTTAAGTCAATAACTTTGGGACCACAGCAGATTTTGAGGGGCAGCTTTGCTGCAGTATGAGAGTCTGATGAGGTAAAGCATATTAAAAAAATCTGAAGGGCCCATTTTCTGTCAGACATATTTGTATTTGTCCATATTCTCTGTATTTGTCCTCAGGAAGTTCAAATAATTAGAATAGTAAAATTTCAGTGCAAATCAAGTCAAATAGTAGCCAAGACTATTCACCATATATGTGAAATTTAGAAAATTTGCTCCCTCCTATTTTATTTTAGCTTTACCACTCAACCACTTGCAAAGTAAGTGTTGCTGAAAACGTTCTGAAATAATTCTTCCTTTTTTATTATGTTATTGCGAGATACTTTCTGGACAAATTTCATTCATTTTAAGTGGATTAGTATCACACGTACAATGCTTTTTGGCAGCTCCTTTACTGCCATGGAGCCTAACTCATTCCCAACACCATTGCATATAGCCATCATGGAGAGAGTTAGCACACAGAGTACTGCACGTCTTTTTAGTATACTGATGATGAACACTATTTTACTTGAGCTGATAATTTCACCTCTCATGCATTCAAGTTTCCAAGATTCTCCCCTATAGTTTGACTCGCTGCACAGCATTTGCACATTTTGTTGAATGTCTTCAGAGAAACGAAAGGTAACCTCATTTAATTAGGATGGCTTGAGCATGTGAGCTCGAAAACTAGTTCTTAGGTCAATGAAGTGTGCAGGCTGTACTAATATGAGAACACATCCATCTTCTTAGATTCTCCTGCAGACTTGCACGGAATGTGGTACCCCACTGTTCGACGGACGCTGGTGTGCCTCTCGAAACTCTACCGCTGTGTCGATGTGAGTGCTTTGTGTCCCTTTGCAAGCTCAGCTCAGCCTCTTATTTCAGACGCTCTATATTGTCTGTGGGGGAACTTGGAATCGATACGCGATCAACATTGATTAAAACAATGCAGTGTAGTCAAGGTTCTGTGTCTTAATAGCCATGATCTCACTGAAACAGGTAATAAAAAAACTTTTTCAGGAAGAATGCACATACATTTTGAAGTCTAAAGTCTGGCTTTTCTTCGCACACGGGTTTTATGCAGGCAGCAACTGATTTTTCAACGATTAATGAACAAGCTCTCTACATCATGCACTTCTGGTTAAAGCCTGTAGAATGTCTTATTAACTGGTACTCTCAGGTGTGGTGACCATTTATTGCCCTTTAGTGGCAACATTGCAAGTTGCCCGTCTTTTGAAGCATGCTAGAGATTAACTCTTTTAGTGCGGCATCATAGGCCATCGGCAACGATGTCCAATTACTTTGAATCTCCTGTAAAAAGTAAAACCAGCACCTCACTACAACAAACGCCATGTGGCACGCTTTGTGGTGACTGATGTCTTGGTTTCAGTGCCGTTTGTTTATATTGTTACGAGACACGTAGCAATATTTTGCGTCCTCAGACCCTGCCACAAGCTTAGCGTGAACCAAAGGTGGTTTAAAGTAGCACGAGAGACCATCGTCGCGGGCGTCGCACCCGTAAAAAATTGACTGCTGTTGCGAGCATTTCGGCCGCTTCTGCTGCTGATTTTTTTTTTAGCCCCAGCAATGGTGATGACGTGAGAAACGATGTGGGATCATCTTACTAAAGTTTTGAGCAGGATGCATCAACTCAGATGCCTTAAACTTCAATAAGCCCTCACTTGTCAGTTCTGTTTTAAACTTCGCGCTGTGTATAAAATACAGTCGAATTTTGATAATTCGAACTCGAAAGGGTCTGAAAATTTGTTCGAATTAAAAGAAGTTTGAATTAATAAAAGCTAAATAAACGGAGGGCTCTCCATGCAGTGGCGCATGTGCATTGAGCTAACACATGAGGGGGAAGTTTCAGAAGACTTACATTTATTCACAAATCACAGTACATTCGTTATTAATTGAAGTAATCAGTGATGCATGTTTGCACACGCTTGCCTTGCAGCGAGTCAATTTCGCACGCAGCTTGCAAGGCATTTCTACTTCGGCTTCCTGGCAAGAGAAGTTGTGCGCGGAATTGTCCAGCGCCGACACTTTCTAAAGACAATGACAACAAAGACTGCGTAGCAGAGCCTCCCGCTCTTCGTTACGCAGCCGCAGCATGGCCAGCACGTGACGAGAAAGGAAGAGCGTCTCCACGGGGAGAGAAGCAGATCGGCATTTGAGATAAAACCAACACTCCATGGCAGCTTTTTTTTTTTTGGTCTTCGATCTTGATGAAAAAGGGAAGTGTGGCACTGGCACGTGAGAGACCCCCCCCCCCCCTCAAGGCACAGAGCTGTGCTCCCGCAAGGGGCAAGGGCTGTAGAAGATAGTGCCTTTTCCCTTTCCTTCAACCACACATTCATTCAACCCAGCGACAGCTTTTTTTTTCCCTCTCTCTCTCTCTCTTCGCGCACGGCATTGGAAGGAGAAGGGTCTTTACGTGGCAGGGTTGGAAAAGGGAGAAGCGTGACACGGGTGCGTCGTAGATCGGCATTTGAGAGAGGGCAAACATTCCATAGGCACTGCGCCAGGCTCCCGACCGGGCTGCAGAAAATAGGTGCCTTTCTCCTCTTCTAACCACCACCACCACCAAACATTCCACCGCAGTCTTTTCTTTCCTTTTCATTTCCTTCGCGGGCAGCATTGAGGTGTCGCAGGTGCCGCCGCGAAATTGGGCGGTGTGCTGAGAGCATTTTCGGAGCGGGCTATGTTCGAATTAACCGTCGGAAGGGCTTGGGCGTTTGAATTACCGGGCGTTTTCGCCCATTGGAATACACATAGCTTTGACGGGACCTCATCGTGAGTTCGAATTAATCGGAAGTTCGAATAAATGAGATTCGACTGTAAAAACATGCTCCATACTAGGCAACTGTGGTTTCATTTTTCGGTTTAAGGCCGTCACAACATATGGTCAATACATTTCGCCAAATGCACCACATCGTGGGATATTTTTTTCTTTCCGAGAGAGACTGGTGCCCGTGTTGGAGCAGTGCGGCAGATCAAAATGCGTTGGTTTTTATGAATGCTGAAATTTTCATTTTTCACAACTGAGGTTACAAACACCTTATGTGACAGCAATAGAAAATGCTTTTGGATGAGTATTCTGGCTTGAGAGACCTACTTTCAGCTGACAGCCTGCGAGGAAGTTACTTCCACCAGAGATGCTGAAACTTATTGGGATGATCATCTGCATAAGTTTTATTGCTGTGTTATGACTCCACCTGTACTTGCAGACAACTGGAATATCACCAACAAAATCATTAACACGATCCACTCTGTCAGGAAGTACATATGTTGCTGGAGAACTGTTCCTTTTTTTTTCCTCTGTAGATACCGCCTGCATAAACAGCTTCATTCGCTTCCCTGCGAATCGATCAGACAACCCAGCAGTTCCAGCTCTACCTTCTCCAGTTATTGTTTATAGAAGAAGTAATGCAACACATGTTTTAATATGATATTGCACGAGGACACGCCCCCTTCTCACCCCCTTTATAACTCCTCGACCCGACTCGACACCAAGCAAAAGATTGTGAACGAGTTGCAAGATTTTTTGCAAGAAAACAGCGCAGAAGGAACATCTACCCTTCCATCTAGAAGTTTTATCTTAGTTTTATGTCTTCAAGTGGCACTATACCGTCGCAAAGGCTTGCCAATGTTCGGGTTTCATTTGATGCTGATAGTACATTATGCACTAAATATAATGACTGAAACGATAAATGAAGTGTCCAGGAACAGTTTCTATGTTTCAGAATTTGGAAAATAATTTTATGGCTAAGCACACTTACTCACTTTTGTAGCGTTAACACTTTTTTCTACGTATTTTTGTTCTATTGCATAATAAAGTTCGGATAATTGTAATCGTTGTGGCACTTCTATATGCCCATGAAAAGCCAAACTAATGAGTTACGATTTCATGCATAGCCATGTTAAATGTGCCTAGTTGTTTTTTAGAGAAAATATATTTTCGTGGAAGCACTGAAAATTGGCCAGTCTGCTCTAGTAACGAAAGAGTTCAGCATTTCTTAGAAATTACCTCTCTGCAACATCTGAACAGCTGCTAATACTGCCACAGCAAATGATGAGTCAGGTGAGGTGCACTAACAAAAGATAGGTAATGATACCACCAGGAAGTTTTTGCACCAGTTCATCATGACATTGTAACTTTTTACAGTGACTGTAGTCACCAAATGATAGTTCAAACTTCAAGGCAACTGCCAAAAAGTCCTCACAATCAGTAGTCTTAAATACCAGAAGCTCCAAAGCATGTACGTATCTGACAATGTTCTACAGATTCTCCCCCCCCCCCCCTAAAAAAACAGAAAATATGGACTTTATTCTGCAGTCATCACTTTTGTGGAGTATTATGTGTTGGCCTGGTAAGAGTAATGTGACCCTTGGCACAGTGCTAAGCATCGTGTCTGATCTTATTTCACTGCCGGGAATGCTGTCGTGCTAGTAACGGGAAGTGCCATTGCAAAATTAAAAACTGTCTTTGAAAATCATTTCCTACCAGGGTCTTCAATATATCAAAAAAAAAAAAGTCAACAAGGATTTCACTAGCTGAAGGGGTATGAGTGTTGTTCAGTAGTGTATGGAGATGGTGGCTGTAGTTTTTACCCCATTTTCAATATGTAAACACTCCCTTGTTATATTGCTTTGCTCTCATTGATCCATTTCAGTATACCGTTTCATGTCATTTTTCTTTTAATTTTCCATTTTCCAGAAAACCATCTTCCAAGGACTCAGCCAGGAAGTGCTTGCAGCATGTATTGAATCCCTATCCGCAGCGGGGAAAGAAATCTCAAAGAACAAGGTCTGTTACGTTACTTAGTGCACATTCTTATTTACCGTGCTTGCTTCTTTCCGTGTCTGTGTTTTTTTGTTGTTTTTTTTGGGCCCCGCCGCGGTGGTCTAGTGGCTAAAGTACTTGGCTGCTGACCCGCAGGTCGCGGGTTCAAATCCCGGCTGCGGCGGCTGCATTTCCGATGGAGGCGGAAATGTTGTAGGCCCGTGTGCTCAGATTTGGGTGCACGTTAAAGAACCCCAGGAGGTCGAAATTTCCGGAGCCCTCCACTACGGCGTCTCTCATAATCGTATAGTGGTTTTGGGACGTTAAACCCCACATATCAATCAATCAATCAATTTTTTTGGCTTAATGTAGTAAATAACAATGACACTAAACCAAGTGGCTTAACAGACTGTTCTTTTTGATGCGAAAGTACAGCATTTCAGCACTGTGAAGTTTTTGCAAGAAGTTCTGCTGTGGCATGAAGTGAATGTTAGTGCACAATAGCATGCTTAGTATCAGACAGCGAGCAACATAACCTGGGTCAAGTTCCCAAACTACCACTTCGAAACATAACTATCACTGATTACGTAAAATAAATGTCTCCTTGGGTATAACCTTGCTAAAACAGACAGCTAAAATTAACTTTTTAATGACACCATTTTGTGGTCATTGATATTGGGAATGTCACTTTATTCACTGATTTGTGAGATGCAAAAAGCAGTGTGTGTTGGAAACGCTGCGAAATATTTTCAGGTTGCGATCGAAACTCTTCATCGTGTTGTTTTAATCTTGCAGGCCAACATAGATGGAGAGCTGTTCCAAATTAAGCACTTGCTCATCCTTCGAGAACAAATTGCACCTTTCCAAATAGACTTTGCCATCAAGGAAACGTCCCTGGACTTTACTAGGATTAAAGGTACGCCTTGTTGGTGTTTGGTTTACAGCATTATATTTGAGCCTGCTTTGCTGGATAGTATTTGTTAGCTTTTTTTTTATTAGTGTTATTCGTTAGATTTTTTTTGTCATGTGAGCTCAAGGTGTTTTTGTTTTACAAAGTAATTCTCATTAGGATAGGCCTGTTGCACTCTTTGTCCTTTCCTAGAATAGCAAAACCTCCTGTTTCTAGCCTATTTTCTAGTACTAGTACTAAGACTTTTTATAATAACTGAAGCCTCAAAATAATGAGCCTGGATACAACGAAATATTGGTTATAACTTATAATGAAGTAAACAAAGAATAGTCTTGCAATTGCTATAGTGTTAGGAATAAGCCTTTATAAGAAATTTTCAGATATAACAAACTCATTTTCGTGTAAGATGCAACTCCATTGTAATAAATGAGCTTACCTCATTAAGATTTTCAACAGTTTAGTGGTGAAACTTGCAGCTACCTTTCTGTGTCTGCTGCCCCACAGGATCTTTCAGCATTCTTTCATGTTAGTCTCAGATTGGTAACTGTGACCATTCTTTCCTTCTCTCCTCACTATTTTGTACCCCCTACATTTCCTACCTCTTTTTGTTTCTGAACAGTAGGCAGGCGTTGTGTTGCTGCTAGTGGCAGCAGCCAGCTGGCTCTTTGCGTTTTTTTTTTTTCTTTCAGATGTATATTTGTTCTCAAAGCAAACAATAGTAATAAAATAATAACAGTAAAATGTAATTAACATATGCAGTCAAACCCACATATGTCAATCTCACAAAAAGTCAGGATTAGTTTGATATAATTAGTAACTTTATATACATTTAATTAAATTATTACATTTTTTGAGTAAATTTCAGCACACAACTTGGATTCACAGCACTCTTTTATAATGATGTAAGATTTGCCTTCACATCTTTTTTTGTATGCTGTGTTTTTCTTCAGTTTGTAGTTGGCGACGTGAAGTAATATGCAGGGGGTGGGTTGTACTCTGGAAAATATAGTGTAGATGTAAGTAGCTCCTCAGAATCTTTTTGTGTAGCCCTGTGTAGTCGTTGGGCACTGGAAGAATGTGTGCTGCCATGACCCTAATGTCGGCATCATTTTTCTATATCGACTCAGTTTGCTTCTCGGTATGTCGTACACTGCAACAGCATCAAACTCCTCTAATTTTGACTGTACTGAAGGTAGCCAGCTTTGCGCAGAACAGCAGGTTCTTTAGTTTTGCAGCATTTGCCGTGCTAAAAAAACAAGCAGAGAATCGTATGGCAACCTCGTACCTAAGAGGAAAAAATATGATGGCAAGCAGTAATTTCTACTCGCTCCACCACTTGACCACTTCCTAATGCCAACACTCGCTCTCCGAAATCCATGTGGAAAAGTCTCCTTCCACGAGGAAAAGCCAAGCATTTTGTGTGGGAAAGCCACCTTCTTGGGGTATTTCGCATTGCCCGGTGTTGCATGTATCGAATGTTTCGACTGTTTTAATTGCTGAACACTTCAGCGGCCCCGCATGTTGTCCATTCATAAATCTCATGTGGTGTCATCACGCTCACTGTAAAGTGCTCTATATAGGCCATAACATGGCAAGCAATGCTCAAGACAGGATTGAAATGAACGAACAAAATCTAAACTAATCTAGTATAAATAATCAAAAAGTAAATGTAATAATTAACATAAGATTACTAAACTGTTTCAGAAACATACAGCTGACTCCAGCGTATTACAAGAGAGGGTGCCATCACCTCGCAGAGTGCACATTTTCTTCTTTGGCTGGCCTACTATAGTTATATCTGAAGGGGGAAACAACCTGAAGGAACTCGCTGCAGGGGACACATATCTCAACTGCCGTAACAAGCAGGAAGTCGACGAAGTGCTACGAAAAGTAACCCACATGTAGCACTGCGAGTTTGCGAACCTCCCTAACAAGATTCTGCTTGTGCTGTATAAACCCTACGTGCTTGCCTCACACATTGGCGTCATTGACGATTTGGTAAACTGGGCAGTGGGAACTCTACGATCAGGAATCACTGGGTGCCCATGCTACACACTTCCTCAGGTGTCACAGCATTGGAGCTGCCATACTTTTTTTGTTCACTGCAGCCATATGCATTGACGGTAAAGCATTGCTCTGTTAAAGGACAATTCGATATGAAGGATAATTAGATATACCTGAGTTCGATAAATTTAGGGATCACTGTTGTACCTGTTACTGTTTTTTTTAATGGTCAATGCTTTGTCAAGCAGTGATGGTGCAGCTTCTCTACCATCTCCTCTCCTATACCACCTTGTGCAGTTGTGTGAAATAAGGTTAATGAAAATTTCATTGGATTTTTATATGCCTATTTAGCACTCATGCTTTATAAGATATTGTAACACGTTGCAAGATATGAAAAGAACGACTTAGATATGTGGGGTGTAATGTCCCAAGACCACCATATGATTATGGGAGATGCCGTAGAGGAGGGCTCCGGAAATTTCAACCACCTGGGATTATTTAATGTGCACCCAAATCTGAGCATACGGGCCTACAGCATTTTCACCTCCATTGAAAATACATCCGCCGCAGTCCGGATTCAATCACACGAGCTGGGGGTCAGCAGCCGAGTACCTTGGCCACTAGACCACCACGGCGAGGTGGGGCAAAAAGAACGAACCGCAAACCACAATGTGTCTTGCTTTCTCTGTGTTTTGCATCATTTCGGTTTCGTTTTCTGGTGTGAGCTGTGGAACTATAGCTGGAAAACCTGGTGTATTTGAAACATGGAAAAAGTACAGTAGGTGTACAGAGCTTAAAAGGTGTGGTGTTTATAAAAAAAAATATTAAACCCCTAAACATTTTGTGCTTGCAGTCAGTAAAACTGTATGAAATTATGTCATTTTTTCATATTATGACATTTTGGAAATCAAAATGTTTTAAGTTGCATGTCCAGGCTGGGACAGTGTCTAGCTCTTTTTTTGATTGCATGCTTCATAAAAGTTTGAAGCTGTCAGTAAACGTCTTCTTTTATGTTACAATTCTTTGACCTTTTGACAGCGCCCACTCTTGTCTATGCTGCTTTGTTGCAGATGCAGCACTTAGCTTGTACAACAAAAAGTCTAGGCTCTTTTCATTGGGAACAAACAATGCCTTGTTGGAGTTTGTACTTGAGGTGAGCACGTTTTATAAGACCGCTTGAGTGTTTGTGTGTGTGTGCATGCACAAGCAGCAGAGCTTATATTAACTAAACAAAGCTTGTTTACAGTCTGCCTAACACTTTGCATCAACTATAATTACGTTGCTGCATTCAGTTGCCTTTGTCGACAATTTTGACTGCTTAAATGTCACTGTAACTACACCTTAACCACGCTTGTGTCGTTAACTGCATTGCATCATTGTTATGATGCTGTCAGGAATTGAAAGTTGTTAAAAAATGTGGATGGCTCTTTCTGAAGTAATAACGTCCTCATAAACATAGCAAAGACTTTAGCTTTATAAAGTAATTAACAGCTACTTTTTGCTGCATTGCTTTTTTTACTGAAAGAAAAAAAGTTCCCATAAAGCTGTGTGTTCTAAAATCCCTTTTTCTGTACAATATGGTTTGAATGTATGATGTTCATTTACCTGAAACAGAATAATTGCCTATATTCTTTCTAGGGGACGCTGTCTATAAAGGAGAACCTGATAGATTCGAAGAAAGCGGTTGACAACCAGTTGAAAGCTTTGTGTGAGGATTTTATTGCAAACTCAGCTCGAACGCTCATTGGACCACTTCAGGATTTCCTGGACAAGGTACGGAAGTGTCAAAATGCACCGCTGCTTTTAATAATTCAAAAAAGTTCTTAAGCTGGTGTTTCACGTGTGAATCCTTGGAGGTAAGGCTGGCTGTGAGTACAGTTTAGACATCAATTCATATCCAACAAAAGTTTCATTGCATTTTCTTTATATTCTTTGTTGTTTCATAATTAAACAGCAGAACTGACGGAGTCTTTTATGGTAGATTTGGTTTCGTACCGATTGTGAATTTCACATCTGAGCTCTAAAATTTAACAGTGGGCTGCGAAAATCCTGTTGACTATATTTCGTGTGAGCCGTGTCTAGAAAATCATCCCACATGGAGGCAAACCAGCGTTAGAAGATGACACTTTATCTTTTATCTTGTCACAAGGTGCACTGATAAACCTTCGAGCTCGATTAAATTCAGAAATTTTTCACGATGCGTTATCCATGTTAATGCCATTATTTTCTCAGTTCATAAAAGAACAATGTAAAAGGAGGACAATTTTTTCAAGTATTTATTTCAGAATATGGTTCAGAATACCCCTTCTTGCCTTGCAGGCAAACTTGATTTTACAGGTGAAACAGCAGGAGCCAACGCGAACAGTGTCTCTGCGAAACCAACCGTTTGCTGCTCCTGACTCGGTGTCCACAGTGGTGAGCAGTGCCTACCGTCACCTCAAGAGCAGCCTGAATGCGCTTGCCCGAAGCATGTCTCTGTACCTTGCCAACAAGGACACCGAGCAGATCCTCTTCAAGCCCATCAAAGTGAGAACCGCTCCTTTATTTGGTACATGTGTAAGGGATGACTCAGTAGCTCATAAAAAGTTGTTAGTTCCAGCAGATACCGTATTCACTCGCGTAATGAACCCATCTTTTCCTTTGACGCTAATTTGGGGGAAGGGTTATAACGGGTGTTATAGCAGCGAAAATTTTGCGTAACAGCTTTGCTTATTTTGGCCCAAGAAATGTGTGACAAATCTTTTTTGTAGCCAGAAGCTCTTTTTGTTTCCTCTCGTTACGAAAGCGCACGTACCGATGCCGAAGTGTTGTTCAGCCGCTTGGTTCTCATGCTACAGCGCATGCTGTTCGTAACCTGCCGTGTAGCTACCGTACCGGCCGAACGCGCCCTGCGCAGCAAGTGTCCCAAAAAAAGGTTCACAATAACAAACCCAAAAACAAAAATGCAGCGTTGCATGGCGGCACACAAAAGTTGCGGTAGACGTTGTGGGTGCACGACACGCCGTCATAGCAATTGCACTTTGCATGGCCTCCGAGACGGGCGGGCACGCGTGTGTTTTTATGCCGCGCACCAATCATTTCAGAGGCCACATGCTTTGTTTTTGTGCTTTCGTGGCTCTATCAGAAAAGAGGTTTCTCCGGCATTCGACAGATGGCGCTTTGCTGCAAAAGGAGCAACTTTCAAATTCTGATTAACGTAGTCTGCGCTCGCACTGCTCGCAACTGTTTAGCATGGTTGCTAAAATATGTTTTCACTTTTTTTGTGTTGTTATTTTGTGATATAATGGCTTGATTAAATGTTGTTTCAATGGTCAATGGCACTGGCCTTTATACCGAAATAAAATGAACAGATACATTAAAAAAGTTTTTTTTTCTTTTTTTTCCAAGGACCAAGGTTGGGGATGGGTTCATTATGCGAGTGGGTTCAATACGCGAGTGAATACAGTAATTTAGGTTTTATTTTTTGGTCCTAGCAAATGTGTTTTTTGCCTGTTAAGCTCCCAGTAATTCAGATATACAGTAGGCTATCATCAAATTCAGCCTGAAGGCACTAGGAAAATGTGTTCTGTTCGACACGAGTTCTCTTCACTGGAAGGTAAACAATACTGCAGAATTAGTACAAAACAAATTGTATTAGAGACAGTTTTAAACAACAGGCCCGTTCAAGAGATTTCCTTTGATAAGAGTAGTGTATATGTCTCTTTTGCTTCTATATATTTCTGTCCCATCGTTTTCAGACATGAGACCTGTGCTCATCCAATATTGGAAAAGGCAGCGTGATCTAGGTTTGACAATTAGAAGTACACTTTATTATCAGCACACGTCGAAAAAAACTCATAACAAAACATATGTTCATTGTTGCCAGCAAGCCTGGCAACATGAGCGCCAGCATGCTTGCAGGTATACACATTTCGAGGATAAAAGCCAAAACATTTTATTTGTTTCGATGAGATTGAATAAGCTTTTATGAGCACACGTACGATTGATAATGTTTTCAGCATGATTAGTCGCGAAATCTCACGTACAGGTAGTGTTTACTATAACTTTTAAGTGGCACGAATAGCTGCCTGGGTGCGAGCTTTTCAGCGTGGAAAGGTGCGACGACGCTGGCATCGACCATTTTTTTCAAGTGGATGGCTGGCAGGCGCTCCACGTACGTGTTGGTACCTCCCTGTAGCGCCGATAGTGTGTTATACTTCCTCCAATACGAGCTCTCTGTTATACCTCCTGCTTTTTCATGAGCATGTCTGAGCAAAGACTTTTTGGTGATATTATTAATATTGAAGTTGGTGCCAAGGGCACTCCAGCTTGAAGCGGTGCAGCTCATTTCACAATGTGGCGAGCGCTTCTTCTTACATGTGAAGCAATTCTTTGCGACCATCGGTGACATTGAGTCTGTCTGTCTGTCTGTCTGTGTATCTATCTATCTATCTATCTATCTATCTATCTATCTATCTATCTGTCTATCTATCTATGTATCTATCTATCTATCTATCTAGCTGTTTATGACATTTAGCTCTCCTGGCCATCTCCATAATGGTATCGATGCCAAACTTGGTATGGCATAACATGACTGTATGAAGAACATATTTGACTAATCATAACATGAAAATCATCACATGTGTGTCATCAATGTCATGGTTTACATTTCATGGTCCTGCAGTTCTTGCGGTGGTTTTGTTCACATAACATGTTGCAAAACTGGTATTCTATGGCATGATTGCATGGCGAACAAGTGACAGACCCTAGCATGAAAATCATGACATGCGTGTCATTTAACATGACTACATGCCACGCTCATGATGCGCTCACAGCTGGTTTGCTAGCGTCACATATACCAAATTTGGTATTACAGTATTTGAATGGATGACGAAGGTGTATGATCGGTGCAAACATGCTGATCATGAGATGCGTATGCTACGCTCATGATGCGCTTGCGGTCGTTTCACTAGCTTCACATGTACCAAACTCGGTACAGTATTACGCGACGAGCCTGGACGACATAGGTAAATGGCACATCTAAACATGATAATCAGGACATGCGTGTCATGTAACAACATGACTACATGCCACACTGATGATGCGCTCGCAGCCGTTTACCTAGTTTCACATCTGCCAAATTCGGTATTACGTAACGCCAATGCATGACGAAGGTATGTGACTGGTGCAAACATGATAATCATGAGATGTGTGTCATATGAGAACATGACTGCATGCCACAGTCAAGGCGCCAATACATTTCGACGTGACGCGGTGCGCGTGCTCGCCGGCATTAATTTCGTTGCGTCACGCCGCACTGCGTTGCTCGCAAGTGCACGCCGCGCTGTGTTGCTTGGACGCATGCACGTTTCAGCTCGTCATGCCTCCCTCCGTCATGAAATAAGAGAGACGCAGTGTTTTCTGGGTAACGCATGTTGCATTTCGCGCCAGTTGCCGTCAAGCTGCGCCGACAGACGCTGGCCGCGCCTGGCGTCAGACTATAGAGTGCTTGCGTTTTGTTAACTTAGCGTCGCTGTGCCCAGCGTGCGCGGGCATCAATGCTACATATGAGTAAATTCGGCCCTTCATGATGCGCGCACGGTCGTTTTGCTAACTCCACGTACACCAAATTTGGTGTTACTTGACCTCAATGGATGACGAAATATATGACTGGTGCAAACAGGATAATCCTCACATGCGTTTCATGTAAGAACATGACAATATACCAAGCTCATAGCGTGCTCGTGGCCATTTCGCTAGCTTCGCATATACTAAATTTGGTATCATGTGACGTGAATAGTTGACGAAGGTAAACGACACATCTAAACATGATATTCATGGCACGGAAGTCATGTACGGCATCATTTACATCCACCTCATAACGTTGTACTGATATTAAAGTGGCATATCAACATTTCTCATTCATGCTTCGCATATCATCGATTCGTACTGTACGTGAGATCTGCCAATTTTTTTTTATACTGGTTACACTGTCTAGCGAAACGAGCTAGCTGGTACACATCGGAAGGCAAAAAAAAAAAGAGAGAGAGAGATATTATGATGTTGACACGGAAGGATGATCTGTTGGCCTATTCTATGTAGAACACCACAACTGGAATCCAATACGGGGCGCGTTGCTTCATGTTTCTTTCACACATGACAGCAAAAAAAATCCTAGTCGAACCCCGCTTCAATGAAACTGGCGGGTTGCGGAAAAAATTTCGTTGACGCGAAAGTTTCGTTGTAGTGAAATAAAAAAAATATAGCTGATCTAAGCTAGCAAGACAAAAGAACATCTATTCTCAAAATTCAAAAAATGTCCACTACTTATTCTTTCCCAGTTGCGTCACGACGTCCCTCTCACCCATGCATGGCGAGGCCATGGTGAAAAGCACGCTAAAACAACGCCTAAAACCGCCTTCGTGAACAAATGAAACAGTTGCAATAACACGTTAACACGAGCAGCTGTCCTCCGTCAAAAATATTTGACAACGCCGAGATGGAGGCAGGCTATCATGGAGTGGCAACTTTTCATTATTCTATGCCATTCTTATCATCCATCACTCGCAGCTAGCTGATTTTGTTGATAATGCGGACGAACAGCTGCTCTGATTAGTTACCACACTGGCCAAGTGCGAACATGATGATAAGCATCAGAATCGGAAAAGGCATCGTTCCGCGGTTTCACCCAGGAGCTGGTGAAGGGAACCATTAACTGAGCAACTGAGCTTCAGCTTTGGATCGTCTGCCAGTGCAGTCTCATTGCCATCGCTATCGAGCAA
This sequence comes from Rhipicephalus microplus, assembly GCF_043290135.1. NCBI lineage: Eukaryota > Metazoa > Arthropoda > Arachnida > Ixodida > Ixodidae > Rhipicephalus > Rhipicephalus microplus. The sequence goes on along the minus strand of NC_134700.1, from coordinate 172,968,367 downwards.
TGGCAGCGCCCATGTTTGCTGAACAGCGGCGATTTCTGGTGGTGCCAACGCTTGTTTTAGATATGGTTTGGCATTTTCAGGCTCTGAAAATGCATTGAAATGTTAAAGATTGGGTTTACTGCATAGCAATAAGTATCTGAGCCTAGAATTGCGCCGTAAGATTTCTCTGAAGAGGGACGATCGAAGAAAAAGTGTTGGTTGTGGCGACAATAGTTTTGCATTGACTCCTATGAACTGCTGATGGGGAATGGTGAATTTTTCGTTGTAGCGGAAATTGCGTTGATGCGGCACTCTTTATAGGTAGGGGAGTTTGACTGTACGCTTTATTGATGTGGTCTGAATAGCAGCAGTCTTTTTTTCGAAGATCTTTTTTATTTTTATTTTTTTATATTTAGATGCATTCATTGTTGTAGCACCCTACAAAAATGCAAAGTAGTTCCTACTGTAGAAAAAGGCCTTTAGCAACACTCTAAGGTGATTTTGCCTGTTTAAAAAATGCCACACCACTGCACAGCAAAGCAAACTAGTAGCTTTATACTGCTACTAATAATAATAATTGAGACCATAAATACAGTCGCCGACCGATTTTCCGGACTCCAAAAATTCGGACTTGTTGGATATTCCGGACTTCATAAATGCACCGTCAGGGATTCCATAGAGCTAATGCATTGTTTCGGCCGATTTTTCGGGCGAATTTGCCCCTGAAAGTTCGATTTTTCGGACTAAATCGCTCGTTTTGTGCCACGCTCCAAGCCATTGTGAACGCCGCCATGTTGGATTTTCTGTCGGCTTGGCTAAGCTTGGTCTTCAGATGCCTTTCCTGCCTCCGAGATTGAAATGCGCACGCCATGTTTTAAGTTTCGGAGGCCGTGTTTGCTTTTTAAAAGACGCGGTGATGGATGCCGTTTTTTCGTCTTCGGTCAGCACTATCGTCATCACATCGCACGGGGAGGAGGCGAAAGAAGGATTCTTTTATTGTCGTTGCAGCTTTTTTCAGTCCCCATTCTGCACGTGTTGTGTCGCGTAGCGTCGAGACGTTGTGTGCTTCGCAGCGGCTATCTGCGGCATCAAATTTTGTGTTCTCGGTGCCATGGCTCCGCTATCTGTGCCATCGCGGGAGCCAGGTGGTGTGAAGAAGCGTGGGAAGTATACGACCCTGACGATGGAGAAGAAAGCTGCCATAATCAAGCTAATAGAGAGTGGACGTTCGCAGCTAGATGTCGCCGGATGACGGTCGACGCCGGATGGCGGTCGTCGTTATCGTCGGATGACAACGACGACCGCCCGCAGCCGTCGGAGATCGCCAACGCGGTGACAATTTTGTCGAGCGTTTACGGTCGACGCCGGATGGCGGTCGTCGTTATCGTCGGATGACAACGACGACCGCCCGCAGCCGTCGGAGATCGCCAACGCGGTGACAATTTTGTCGAGCGTTTACGGCGACGATGTCACCTTGGCGCAAATACGGGCAAACCAAATTGCCTCCAAGCGTAGTTTGAAGCAAGGCAGCATCAAGGACTTTTTTAAACCTACCTGATGCAATAAACTTCAGATTTTTGGCGAAAACGAATTTTTCGGACTGTTCGATTTTTCGTACTTTTTTCGGTTCCCGCCAGGTCCGAAAAATCGGTCGGCGACTGTATACGAAGTTTGCGTATTTATACAATACAATGATAACAAGAAATCAAGTACATAAAACATTAGGGCCAGCACACAAAATGTAACATAGAAGCAGACTGAACGACAAAGCTGAAGTCATCTTTTAGTAACGTATTTAAATAACTTTGTGTTATAGTTGTAAAATCACTTCAAGCAACACTAAAGTGGAACAGTAAATCGATTTAGATCGATTAACTTTTCTAATAAAACTTTAGTAATGTTTTTAATTTGAGAGTCATAATTGTATTTATAAAGAAAGAAATCAAGGTCAAAGTGTTATTTTTAAATTTTTTGCCATAATCTCTACATGTGGCGTCACAGATTTTGAAGTATTTCTTCTACTCTTGTGACATTGCTTACTCAACGAAATTTAAGCTTGGTGTATTGTCTATGGCACCCTTGAAGGTCAGTGTACTTGATGTTTTTTGTTGTCGTCCTCAGCTGGCACACTCTGATGCCGCCGCTTTGTTGGAGTCAGTGGAGCCAAAATTTTCAGCATCAAATATGCAGGCAGGGTGAGCAAGATCGTCGGGAATGCATCAGGAGCAAGCGTCAGCACTTCCCTGGGAATTCGGACCTCAACATTGTTGATAATATGGACGTAGTCCCTCGCAATAAAATGGAGTTCTGAATATAACTCACACACAGCACAATCAGCGTCACGTGGCCAGTCAAGTTGATGGAGGTTTCGCTCCCAAAGAAGTCGTCTATTTTCGTCTTTTGGGGCCTTGAAAAGGGATAACTTGCGACATTGTCGCATACGCGGATATCCCGTTGTGCAACCTGGCGCGTAACAATGGTTTAAACGCTGTGTTTTTGTCATTTTTCGAGCAAAAGCGAGATGCCGGCCATGCCAGGCAGCCATGCAGAGCAAGCTAAACAACTAAACTGAAAGATTGGTCGATGCCCACGCCGTCGCTACTTTCCCTGCATGCGTGGACAGCTGCAAGCAAAGGTAGAGTGTGCCGGTCGTGCCACTCAGAAGTTCTAGTACACTCTAGTACAGGTCTCATTGCAGCAGCTGGTGGACTCCTCCCAGCTTCTGCCTAAAGCTCGTAAAACTGCTGTGTCGCATGGGCACAACTCCATTTTAGTTGAACTTCCTGCTCAGGTTCTACATTGATGGAGTTCAGAGGAGTTTGTTGGTGGCCGTGTGACAGGGGTACAAGTTCGCAGCTCAAAAGAGCAGCACTTCTTTGCAGATTGCAAGGTTCCCAAGTCCACAACTTCAACAAAAATTTTGATGTTGGCCTTGTGTAATTTCTTTTGTTTTTCTTGGCCGTATGGCTAAGTGAATTTGTGTCAAAGACTGCTGTTTAAAACAAGGGGGATTTTTTTCAGGAATATTACTGGGGGAAAAGGGAAACCCTCCCTGTACTGTATTTTGCTTTTTTTTTACGGAATGTATAGCAAGTTAGTTGCTTGGCTGGGTTTACTGAGATTGCCAATAAAAAGTTCACCCATAAAAGGACTGCTTACCAACTAATTTAACTGTCTGTTGTTCTGAAATAGTTGACAATTATAAAATGATTGGGCAGTATAGTGTTGCAAGAGCGAACGAACACCTTAGTTCTGCTGAAATACGTGGCGCAAGGTTGACAAAGAGAAAAAAAAAAGACGAGACAGAAAGAGCGAAATGGCGCTCTTTCTGTCTCGTCTTTTTTTCTCTTTGTCAACGTTGCGCCACGTATTTCAGCCTAATATCTACCAACTAGCCCAACATAACGTACTGTTAAACTTTAGCTCTGCTCTTCCTTTTCAGACGAAAGTTCTGGCATCGTATGAGAACTTGAACCAGATCGTGAGAACAACTTACTCTGCAGAGGACCAACAAATCATCGCCTGTCCATCTGTTGAACAAGTCAGTTGCTGCCTTCCTTGTTGATTAACTGTGATTTATTATTACTTTATTATTATTATTTACAGTACCTTACAGAGCCCTCGAGGGGCATTGTGTAAGGGGGGCGGTACAGATAATATGTTAGAAAAATATATGTACATATATATCTACACATACATAGGCAAATATTGAATATAATAGAAAATGCAGTTCAACTTATGAACACGTAAGCAAAATACATACTAGAAAAGTGAGTTACAGTATGTGAAGGTGAAATACAAAAAAATATTATGACAGTAACTACAACCTAGCAATAGTGCAAAAACATCAGCAACAGTCCTATAAACACTGATGATTATGAAGATGCGATAGAGCAGTTTTTGGTGCATAAGTATTTTTTAATAGTATGATAGAACATTGTGTGGTCTTGTTCTGACGCAAGATCATCTGGTAAATCATTCCACAAACGAATAGCTCGTGGAAGAGCCGACTGGTTGAAAGCGTTAGTATTGCCGTACATACGTGATAACCTAAAGGTGTTATGTAGTCTGCTCGAAATTCGATGTGCTAGGTTAAGGTGAACAGATGGCATCATGCTGGTGTAGATGAGTTTGTGAAATAGTGATAAAAGTGAGATGCCGCGGCGAATTTTCAGTGGCTCGAGCGCAAGGCTATGTTTAATCTGTGTTACGCTGGACGGGTAGCTGTGATTCTGCGCTATGAATCGACTAGCTCTGTTCTGTATAGATTCGAACTTATCTATGAGGTATTGTTGATATGGTGACCAAATGAAGGATGCGAATTCCAGTTGAGGACGGATTAGAGCAAGATAAGCCAGTTTGCGCACATCGGAGGGAGCACTGTATACATTTCGGTGCTGAAAACCTAATGATCTTGATGTGTTGGCACAGATAGAAGTGATATGTGTGGACTACGAAAGTGTAGACGTTAAGTTTATGCCTAGGTATTTGTAATGATCAGTGCGTTCTATAATGCTATTATCAATTATGTATTGGCTAATAAAGTTATCACGTTTGCGAATAAAGGTGATTAGTTTACATTTGGAAACATTAAGTGTCATCTGCCATGTTTTGCACCACTCAATGATATGCTCAAGGTCTTTTTGAAGAGTTAGATGATCGCCATTGTTGCGGATGGGACGATAAATAATGCTGTCATCGGCAAATATACGCGTACATGAGGATAAGTTGTCAGGCAGGAAAAGTAAGGGACCAAGAACACTGCCCCTTGGTACACCAGAGGAAACGTAACAAAGTGATGAAGAGTGATTTTTGGCGATAGTGAATTGTTGGCGGTTAGTTACGAAGTTTCTGAGCCATGTTAGCGTGAGTGAATCAAGTTTTAGTGATGAAAGTTTTAATATGAAGCGACAATGAGCAACACGATGGAATGCCTTTGCATAATCAAGAAATAAACAATCTGTCTGTAGATTACTGTTCATGTTAAAATGTAGGTCAGTGGTGAACTCAAAGAATTGAGTCTCCCAAGAACAACCCTTTCGGAACCGGTGCTGGTTAGAGAAAAAGAAATTGTTAGATTCTAGATGCGCATAAATGTTAGAAGCTATGATATGCTCAAGGATCTCGCAACATATGCACGTCAAGGAAATGGGCCGATGATTTCCAGGTGAACCCTTTGACACCATTTTCTTAACACCCTATCGGAAAAATGAAACTTAAATGGAACATGTATTTTATTAGTGTTCAGGACATATCAGTGTGCCTAATTAATACAATTATTTTGGGTATCACCTTAAAGTGTTGCATCTTCGGTGGGAAAATTAAATGTTTATTTGTGAAAGAATACACTGTTACTTTAGTGCAATGTGTTCTGGGGCATTAAATGTTCAGTTCGCTATACAGTTAGCACTAGCATTAGATTATTGTTAAGCATGTTGTCAGATGCTGGTAATTGGTAGTACATATATGTATGTGATATTTTAAACGTGCGAAGTACTAGTTTATAGTACTATGCACATTTAATTCTAGTATATATAGAATTCTAAATTCTGGTTATATAAAGTTTTTTTTTTTTGCAAAAAAAATTGAGAGATGAATAAGTCGGTGCATTTTGTTTTAATACAAAGACAGAAAAGAGAAACCATAATTGGCATGCTCCATTTTTAATGCAATTTTGTGATGTCTGCAGTCAAGCAGCCCAAAGATATCAGTTGATAAGTACTTCTTGGCTCACCAGAGATAAAAAACCTATGAAAATATAGGCGTTCACCCTTCATTAGGAAATAGAATATGATCAACCCATTTCTACATTGTGCGAGATATCTATAATATTTTCTTTTTTGAGAGACTTGTGTGAATTATGAATTTTAGGGTCGAAGCGAATAGTGATTTTGGTCGAATAATTTTGAATCGAATTTAAATGGTGTATATTGCATATTATCAAGGAAAATAAATATAACAGTAAGTTTCTCGCATATAACCCGCATCCCTAACTTAGAGCTCCCCGAAAAAAAGACAAAAAAAATTCTCGCGTATAGCCCACTTGCTTAGCTTTAAAAAAAGCTGTTTTGGGCAGTAACAACTGGACAGTCACAATCTCGTTTACAAAAGAACTTTATTTCAAAGCAATCGCCACCACGTTGACTTGACTGCCGATTCCCATTTCTTCAACCATCGCCCGACTCGCCGCTGTCGCCACTGCCATCTGTGGCTTCATTGCCGCTTTTGAAGACGCGATCGTCTTCAGTACAATCCAAGCAATTGCTGATGGCACACTTTTTGAAGCTCTTGCGCACCACGTCAGCTGGAATCGCCCCCACCCTGGCCATGATTCGCTGGAGCCATCCACAGCTTGCTCAAAACTCGCGTGAGATCTTCATCTCGCGGGCTAACCTCAGCACTTCTATTTGCGCTATCTCCGTTGAAACAGCGTGGCCGCGACTCTTCTACTTCTCAATAAATTTGAGAAGCTGCGTCTCGAAAAGGGGTAAGCACCAGTTTTTGGGCCGCAGAATGCTCGCCTCTCCTTGTATGCACTTTCAAGAGAGGCAGGGGAACAAAAAAAAGGCACTCCCGGTAAAACACTGTCATGTCGCTTTTAGCTAAAGTAACGACATCAATCACAGCCTGAATTGCTTCCGTTTTCAGAAGTGCACCTCATTCATTAGTCTACATACCACACATTGCAAATCCGTTCGTTCATGCATGCTGTCTCCACTTTCCCGAAAGCGCCAACAAAGCAGCTCCGACATAGTGTGGTGACGTTTGAAGAAGGCGATGTGAGGATGCCTCAGCTGATTTGTTAACTCAACATGAGGCCAAAGGAAGTCCACAAACACAGGGCTATTCAGATAATGCATAGATTTAGTGCCGAGAACTGCAAGCAGCTTAGGTACTCACGCTCTTACATTCCTTTGCACCTCCAGATGCACCCATAAAGAATACAAAAACCGTAAGCAACTTTCCGGCCCTGGCACTAAAACCCTATACATATGCAAAAGCATCGATGTATTCAGCCACGACAATGTGGCCGGCAATCTCATCGTTATGACGACCGAACATATGATCATACTGGGAAAGAGTTTGACAACCACACGATTAAGTGGTTTATCATCCCAAAACCATGACGTCATCATGTAGAACGCCATATTGGAAGGCTGCGAGAATTTCAGTCATCTGGGGTTATTTAACGTTGTGGGGGTCTCGGCGAGGTGAACGAGCGCCTCGCCACGCCACACTCTTGGAGTGAACGGACACAGTCGACGCGGTCGGTACAAAGTACACAACATACATACATTTATTAACTAATTTAGACGACGATATCGTCCGCCGAATGATACACCAATTTCAATTAACACGCTACCATACAAACAACATAACGCAGTGACACACTAAACACACAATAGCATGATAAACACACACTAACACACCCAACACACTAACACATACCCAAGGCGGCGGCGCCAACGCCTGACTTTCCACGTGGGACCCCGGCGCGAAGCCCGCGGTGCCGAGCACCGGGGGACCCACGCTACAGACAACGCCACGCGCAGAAGAGAGTCGCTCAACTCTCGCCCACCACCAAGGCCTGCCTTCCGCCAGGGGCCACCACCGGCGCTACCACTCTACCAACAATGGTACTCAAAGCGAACACAACGCCATCTATTGCCCGGCGGTGTTCACCTCCGAAATAAAGCCTTGGGGCGAGACACGTGCACCACGCGGGGCAGACAACTTTACAGGGGGGGGTGTCGGCAACCCCACATTCCCCCAACCTTAAATCAAACCATATCCCGAAATCAAAAATTAGCTACACAAGCTTTAACAAAAAAAAAATGATATCGCACGACCATAATGTCTTTGCACCACGACACCGCTGCTGGTCGACACTGCTGCACTGTCCGGCTAGGCTTCACCTCAGTATCGGCCCCGCAACAGCAACGTTGCCGTCGGCGCGACGCTCCGTCGTTAGCGCCGACACGTCTTCCAGTTGCGACCGGCACTCGCGAGGGCGCCGGACTGCAGGCAGTTGCGCAGGTCCCAGGCATCTCCATCGCCCGACCTCATTCCTGGCCAGCGACGCTGTCGATGTGCAGGACAGCCGGCCGTGGATGACATCCCTCCCGCTGAATACATCAATAACAACAAAAAAATTGAAAGAAAACAATCGAGCAGGTCCTCGGGAAGGGAGCTTCGAGCTTTTCGTCCACGTGGTACCTTGGTCAGTACTGCTAGCTAATACATCGGTGGCGGCCGAGACGCCCATCAAAATAAAACAAAAATCACTTTTCCTAACCCTTGCATCGCAAGATAAAAAAAAGTGAGGGAAGCAGAGCGCAACACCACAACGCCACGATCGACCTAGTTGTGCCACGTGCGACAGGCGGCTGCGCAGAGCCTTAGGCCTAATGAGTCACTCGGCAACAACCGGCATCCACCCAGCCTAGGCGCAGAAGAGGCAGCCGCGAGGAGACGTCCACTCTTGAGGTGGCCCTATCGCTCGCCGCACACAGCAGCTTACCGAGCGATCGGCGTCCACCGCCCCGGGCGGTGTCACGACGCCTCGGCCTCGAGCCGCAATACCAGACAGCAACGACGCCCGGCTCCCTGAGCCCAAAGATACAGAAGAAGGTATTTACAGAAAAACGGACCACCCACGAGGCTTCCGTACTCACACGCTTCGGGCCTGGCTTACAAACCACGTGCTCTAGGCCTTGCTCACCCCAGGATGCAGACCGTATGGCTCTCGTCCTAATTCAACAACGTTTTGAAAACAACAAACAAAAAATAACAACACTTGCGAGATAAAAAAAATAAAGTCAACCTGCCGACGAATTCAAACACGTTACAAAACCAATCTCCTCGCTTCTCAGCAAAGCCCACCACCGACGCTAGCAAAGGACTCCCCCTAGGCCTACTCTACTCCGGCTCTAACAAAATCCCTGTGTTGAACCGCAAAAACTGTCGTCCGATACTCCAACAGCTCCACGTTGGGCAGTCAGTGTGGGGTCTCGGCGGACGAACGAGCGCCAGTGTGGGGTCTCGGCGAGGCGAACGCGCTCATCGCCTTCTGCCAGGGGCCACCACCAGCGCTACCACTCTACCAACAATGGTACTCAAAGCGAACACAACGCCATCTATCGCCCGGCGGTGTTCACCACCGAAATAAAGCCTTGGGGCGAGACACGTGCACCACACGGGGCAGACAACTTTACAGGGGGGGGTGTCGGCACACCCACAACGTGCACCTAAATGATAAGCTAAGCACACAAGCCTTAAGCATTTTCGAATTCAGCATAAAGAAGGTGTCCGAGCCTTAAAAATTTAAATTTTTGTAGCGTTGCGTGTGCGTATTCACTGCCAAATTTATGATGCCAAGAAAGCCAGACTGTCCCGTGTGCACCTATACTACACCCGCTGCTTCCTATAAATGGAAGAAGTAGTTAGCACAAAAAAGTGGTTGGGGAGAGCTGATTTACAATGCAATGAGTATGCGCCAAAACGCACTTTAAATAGTTGGCTCACCACGCCCTTACATGGAGCGAACCCTCATCACTGTATAAAAACAGCCTCATTGTACTCACTACAGCTGCTTAGGCCGTAAAAGGAGGGAGCGAGCGCACGTCTCTAGTCCGGTCATGATCAAAGAAAGCACGCAAAAAGGGAATGAACACCCTATAGGGGGATCTGTCTATGGCCTGTATTGGCTTTCATTGGCTTTGCACCAGATGGTGCTGGTCGGCATGCGAACTGCACAGCAAAGCACGCATTGCCGTGAAGCCAACCTTTGTTTCCGGATTATTCGCAGATAATACACACCCCCGCTTTTCAGGCAATTTTTCACAATTCTTGGAGTGTGTTATATGCGAGAAAGTACGGTATTTGTCATAACCAAAATAACCTGCACAATATACATATTTTTTTTTAATTGATGAAAGGTCTGTGCTTATGCCTATTTTCTTGGTTCAAAGGAAATTGAAACAACTTTGAATAGTAGCAGGATCTGACTTTCGGCTTAATGCAGGTGATAACCTCAATGTACGTAGAGCATAGGAGCCAGTATAATAAGCTTTTAAACTTGAAAAAACTAGGAGTAAATGTGAGCGTAATATGTTCACTTATGTATTGAAGTGGAGTTTCGCAGCAATGCGGATTTTTTCTAGTTTTCACGGCTTAGCAGCCCTTTACTGCAGTGAAAAAGGTCATTACAGGAGGTTACTTACGAACTAATTTAGCATGTCTTATTAAACAGCTGAAGCGCAAAAAGATAAGTGACGAAGGGAACGAGGACAAGCACTTGTTCCCATAGTCCGTTGTTACCTTTTTTTGCACTTCAGCTGTTCAAGACATGGAATACCAACTGGCTCACTCCCACACCTTGCTAATCTAGCAACTCATCACTGCAGCAAAGTTACCTTTACAGGTGGTTACATTACAGCCACTCATTCATTTCCAATACAGTTGAGATGTCTGTTATAAGTAGGGCATCCCATATGCATTCTCTTATCCACCCGTATTTTTCTGTAAGCACACTGATGTCTCTTATATCCATTTGTCTCTTATACCAGGGTCTGTTATAAAGGGGTTTGACTGTACTTCGAAATTTTTAACAACTTATATTCGAATAGAAACGAATTTGAATACAGCAATATTCGTTCGAGTATTCAAATATTCACCTAGGTTGTGAACACAAGCCTAGTTTTCAAGCACCAAAATCTTTTTACACTAAGGACTTAAAGTATGCAATCAGTTATAAAGAATGGCGTGTTGCTGGGGGCCAGTGTATTTGTTGGTACTAATACATACAACCTTCTATTCATGCATTTATTTCTGTATGAGTGGGTGCATAATGCACATATTCTTGTCACAGTATCATAAATCTGTTGAATTCATATGAGTATCAAACTTCCTCAGGTAACTCAAACAAAAACATGATCTCTAGAAGGTTGAATTGAAATATGATGACCAAGTACTGATCAAAAGAACCGTGCATGCCTTTTCAGACATAGTTTCCTTATAATCGCGTGTTTTCTGCACATAGATGTGTGAAATTTTCACCGCCTGATGTTCACAGCTGCACTAAGTAGCTCCAGTGCCATGCAGTCCGTTGTGTTACTTTTTGTTATCGAACATTTCAAGTATAAAGCTTGGTCACTGATGATAATTTTGTGCCTTTATTTCAGATTAATGTCGTGTTAACAGGATTCCAGACAAAATGAGAAGCTACTCTGTAGCTCCAGAAACACTCTGTGACAATGAAAGATGCAAGTGAACGGCACACTCGAAGTGGCCAGCGGATGCCGGCAAAGCGATGCCCTCCGTGAACGCTTGCATGCGCCTTCTCTTGCAGCAGTCGTGCATTGTGTACACGTCGGGTGTGGTGCGAATGCTTCCAAATGTGTACATATGTGTAAAAATGTTAAGTTATTCGGAGAAGCAGTGGTATGAAAGGAATGTTTGCTGTTTTTTTACGTTTTATAGTGAGAGAGGGTTGTTATTAGAGGAAAGTATTAAAGGTTTGTAAAGAATCTTGTTACGACTGTGGTCCTGTATCATTTTGCAGTGGAGCTTCGCTTAACCTCAACCTACGAGTTCTCTGGTGCCACCAAAAACACCTGGATTAATGAATTCACAGTGTTGCAGCGTGGCCAGCAGCACAAAGCAGGCAGGGTTTCGACACGCATGTGTCCAGTTCATCGAATGTACATTTCAACACTCAAAGAGACTAGCGCACATGTACAAGACAACCTGCTTAATTCACTCAACTTATAAATACCGCTATTTAAATACAGTTAAACCCTTTTATGTGAGATGTCTCTTATAAGCAGGGTACCGTATTTTCTTATCCACCCGTATTTTACTGTAAGCACACTGGTGTCTCTAACACCCATTTTTCTCATATCAGTGTGGTTTAGACTGAATACTAATGCATGGTATGCCTAAGGGTCAGTTCTACCTTTTACTTTTTTTTAAATTTCTGTTAGATGAAATAACACTGGAAATCTGTATTACCGAAGCCACCAATAGGCACCTTTCACCAATGAAATTCACAGCGATTTCAAAATACCATGTACTGTACATAAAGTACTTTTTTTTTATTCTCCTCTTTAGTACTAGCTTGTTTATTTCTTCGAATAACCAACCACCTGCTACTGCACCACATAGATCGAATTTGATGGCAGAAGATTTCAAATATTTTTCAAAGATGCTGTACAGACAGTATTGTTAGTATGTGTTTCTGTGCAAAGATCATTTATAGAAATTTCTTGGATGTCTAAATGAATTGTCCAGTTGTTCAGAAAGGATTATGAGATTTGAAATTGCTCTTGGACTTTGCTAGATTATGCGCTATATACTGGTTCTTGTCCGATGGGCAATGCCTTAGGTGGGATATCCGCACAATGGCAGTTTCAACAGCTGTCAACTTCTTGTGCCCTGAAATTCATCTGGACTGTACTCGGGACACCCAAAGGCCGGCCTAAATGTCTCTACACAACCCCGTTTCAAGATGTAATCCACCCCCCCACAAGGAGCTTAGTACCAGATTTAGGGACATCTAAACCCATTATAAAAACTGTTTAGGTTTATCAGTGTGGTGGTGCAAACTTGGTACATTCCATGTCCACGCAAAATGCCCTACCACATAGTAATTATGTCAGTAATCGTTTGAAAAAGTTTCAACACACAAATTTTCAGTCCATTTTTTGCATCAAATAGAAAGCCAAGCAATCATAGTTAAGACAATGTATCAGCAAACGTGTGTGTGCCCTAAAAAATTAATTACATGTTTTTAAAAGTTAGTTTGGGTTCTTACTGCACCCTGACATCACAACCCTGTATTGGTTTCTAGTCATGTGTTTGCGCAAGGTACCACGACGCTTCTACCGCCCCCCCCCCCCCCAATGCTCTGTTGGCAATGTGCAAGTAGTAATTGTTCTTTTTTAAATGCGAAGCATTTCTTAGTGAACTTCGGTGACATTGAGCGTGTCCATCTATCTAGCTGTCTACGACTTTTAACTCTCCTGGCCGTCTCGATAATGGTATCCATACCAAACTTGGTATGACATAAGATGACTGTATGAAGAACATATTTGACTAGTCATAACATGAAAATCATGACATTCATGCCATGATTTACATTCCATTGTACTGAAGCTCTTGTGGGAGTTTCGTTCACGTGGCATTGTCAAAACTGGTATGGTATGACATGATTGCATGGCAAAAACAAGCGACAAACACTAACATGAAAATCATGACATGCATGTCATGTAACAACATGATTACATGCCATGCTCATGATGCGCTGGCAGTCACTTCGCTAGCTTCCCATATGCCAAATTTGGTATTACCTGACGTCAATGGATGACGAAGGTACGTGACTTGTGCAAACATGATAATCATGAGATGCGTGTCATGTGAGAACATGACTACATGCCACAGTCAAGGCGCCAACACATTTCGACTTGACGTGGTGCGCGTGCTCGCCGGTGTTCACTTCGTAGCGTCACACTGGCGTTGCCACGCCAGGCACCGGTCCTGCCATATACTCGCAGGCGCGCACCGCGCTGTGTTGCTTTGCTTTGACGCATGCGCGTTTCAGCGCGTCCGGCGTCCCTCCCTCACAAAAAGAGGGAGACTCAGTGTTGTCTGGGTAATGCATCGGTGCGAAATGCAGGATGTCGCATTTTGCGCCGCCTACCACCATCGGACTGTGCCGACGAACGCTGGTCGCACCGGTCGCGCCTGGCGTCGGACTATAGTGCTCGTGTTTTGCTAACGTAGCGTCGCTGTGCCCAGCATGCGTGCGCGTCAACGCTACAATGGAGTATATTAGGTCCTTCATGATGTGCTGGTGATCGTTTTGCTAGCTCCACATATACCAAATTTGCTGTTGCGTGATGTCAACAGATGACGAAATATATGACTGGTACAAACACGATAATCCTGACATGCGTGTCATGTAAGAACATGACAACATACCACACTCAAAGCATGCTCGCGGGCGTTTCGCTGGTTCCAAATATACTAAATTTGGTATCACGTGACGTGAATGGGTGAAGAAGGTAAACGACACATACAAACAAGATAATCATGACACGAAAGTCATGTACGGCACCAATTACCTCCACCTCATTACGTTGTGCTGATTTTAAACTGACATATCAACCTGTCTCATTCGTGCTTCGCATATCATAGATTCCCACTGAGCATGGTATGTGCCAATTTTTTTACATTCAAATACCTGACAAAGTTGCCAGTTCCGCTTATAATAAGCAGAGTTGGGCTACCTCATTCACCAAGTCGCTTGCAGAGTATTCCTGTTGCTTGTCACTTTTTGGGGCTTATTTGCACTTATCCTGCAAGTATAGTTACTTTTGTTGTTTTGATCAGGTTCACGAATAGCACGTTTTTTGTGCAGTGATAACGCATTTGTCGAGCTTGCAGTCAACCAAATAGAGTACCATCCTGGAGACAATATTAAAAAGTAAGTGTAATTTTTTTCATTATTGCAGATATTTTCGGTGTAAAGGTTAGTGATTTTTCTAACTCCCCTTTGCATTTGAGTGACATTTTTATTATATAAATTAAAAACTTTTGAAACAATGGAAAAGTTGATCGAATTCCTGCTTGCTTTTACGTTTCTTGGTAAAGGTAGAGTAGCTCGCCTAGGCTTTTTTTTTGTGATGATTTTTCGCTTGTTAGCTCAGTAGCATCTGTCAACACTGGTACCAGACTTCATTATGACAAGCCATGCTGGTGTGTGAAGTCACCAGAATTGATACTGTAGCATGGCGCTGCACAAGTGTAGATGGAAATAATGTCAAAATAAACCAAGTAAACACATTTCCTGAGCTTGGCACTTCACTGCAGGAAGTCATTGTGAACAGGAAATTTGAAGCCGGGTTTACAATGCTTCGCAAAGTTTGGAGCCAGTAACCTCTCAAGTTCAAAGGACATCAGCAAAATTAAACAGTACAAAAATTACTGCACAGTTTAATACTATACATTTCAACAGTACTAGGTTCTCATTGATTATATTCTTGCATCGAAATTAAAATCGTTTCCTTCTGGGTATTGCGTAGGCATGTGCAGGCCCTTCTTTGTACAGCTCATAGTGAGGCGTTCCCTCCCAAATTTCCTTTCCTTGTTGATCGATGGCATAGCTGTAGCTGACTGGGTTTTCAATGGCAAATTCTATGGCTTGGTCCAAATTCTCGAGGGTGACATACGTGGAACTTCTCTTCTGCAAAAAAACAAGTGGACAGTGATTAGTGTACTTGGAGTCACAAAATCTCATCCCCAAAAGAAGTCTCTTAAGAAAACATTTTCGAGCTGTCTTAATCAGTCCCACACATTGGCTTTTCAATCTTATTTCATTATTTTATGTTTGGTACAAAGATGTGACCTTGTCAATGAGCCCACAGACAACACATTTGATCAAAGTAGTTTCAATTTTGAGAATGTTGCAGAAAAGGATGCCTTCACATTAGAGACTTTCAGATCTTGCATACAGGACGTGATTCTGGCGCATTAGAAACGTCACATCCTGCTCTGCAGTCCTTCATTTAGCAGTTTTGGTTCTATTGTAGATCTGGTCGTTTGCGCCCATAAACTCTAAATATACAAAATCTAACACTCGCTTTAACATCAGTCAGCTTGCGTCTTAAGCTGCCCCTTGCACCTACAGCACACAGTTCTGCAATCTTCGGCGGACTTATTCTAGAAGTAAGCTCTACCCACTTTTCACAGTATCGAATCACGGCTGTGGCGGCTGAATTTTCTATAGAGGCGAAAATGCTGTAGGCCCGTGTGCTCAGATTTGGGTGCACATTAAAGAACCCCAGGTGGTCGAAATTTCCGGAGCCTTCCACTATGGCGGCTCCCATAATCATGAGGTGGTTTTGGGACGTTCAACCCCACATATCAATCAATGTACTTTTGAGAATGAGCTTGAGAAAGAGATGGAAGAACGAGCAATTTTCAATGCATGAGCTGCAAAATGCATTGGCAACTCGATGCACCAACATTCTACAACATGCGCACCTTTTCAAGCCTCACAATCTCCTCAATTCGCTCTTTGAACTGCAAAAGCTTGGCTTTTGCCTCAGCTTCCCTCTGCAAGAGCTCCTCCACTCTCTTCGCTCCTTCCTGCTTGTTTCTTTCCATCCTAGAAGTATTAATTAGACAGCACAGTTACAAGGCCAGCAACTGTATCGCAATACCATTTTTAAAAAGCAAAAGTCACAACACCACCACGTAATCTCGAAAATATGCTAATGTAAACTGCATGCCATGAAAAGAAATGATGACCGTTCATGCAAACAAAGAAGGCAAGCCTAATTTAATGCTAATATTAGCTACCTTTATATATGGTAGTGGTCAACTAGGCCGCCATGAAGCCATCGTAGAACTCCAAGGTAGAAAAGTATAAAGGGGTAAAACGTGTACTATCTGTACTGCAACAGCATAGGTTAGTTACGATTTAAATGAACGAACTACACTAGTCCCCAAAGGAGAAGCTTACTGTGTGACTTTCAACCTGTTATCTATGACACTGGACTGAAGGCTACTTCAATGAAAATCCAAAGCAGCATGTCATCACCAAGACAGCAGGAAACAAAACGGTGAGTGGTACTTCACACACGACGTAGCAATAGATATTGCAATCACAAACAAAGCGGAGCTCTTTATAACTCTAAACATTACAACAGTGTCTTCCTCAAGCATCATGGGAAACAAGTTAAGCAGCATTTGTCTTCAAAAGAGGCTCACTCAATCGAAGTCTGCAAAGCATGTGAACATCCACAGCACAATCCTAATCGCACAAAGCAACTTCAGTCGCAAGACTTTCTGCTATTCACCGATTTCTAGATTTTAAAAAAGAGAACAGGAAGTACAGAAACTAATGAAGGAACAGGAAAAGTTGAGCAGCTAGAAAAAAAGTGGCAGCCAAATTACTCGGAGCATTCAACGAATTATTGTAATCATGCTACTTGGGACCACTCTTTCTACACCTTCACTCTTAGTGAAGGAGGACACTAGACACTGCTTTCTGAATAATCTGGTGCAAAGGCAAAGTCTATAGATGATACACAAGTATTTACTGTATGGGAAGGGGAAAAGAGCAACATAAACTGAGGAAAGTACACTAGTAAAAGCATTCCTTGCAGTAAATGACACCTGAGCATGTGCTTGTGATATGACCATTCTCTCGAAAAGCTAGGTCATTTTTTAATACTTTCATTAAGCATGCGGCAATTTAAAAGCATGTATTATGAGCTCAGACGTGGATTCATAAGAGTGGTGCATTGCTAGAAAAAGGCTGAACGTTGGTAATTCTCTAGCACCAGGCACAAGGGAGACTGTGATGTCACTAAGCACGACAATAGCAAACGAAATTGAAATTAATTTTACGAGGTGGACAGATCATTGCTCTTTTACTGCAATCATCGTGTCACGAGGTGAATAGATAATGAGGAAAATATTAAACAAGGAATGCACCCTATAGGGCAATACCTTAGTACAGCAACCCTCTGGTTTTCCTTTTCATTTTCTTCAAGAAGGCGCTCGTGCTCTCGCTCTTCCTCTTGAGACAGGGCTGAGTGCTTGTCAGCCAATTCGAGGTCTTTCAGGTGTTCATCCCTCCAAAAGTTTCTGCAAGAGGAACAGCAAAGAAGTAATAATTGATGAATGAAACTGACACTGCAGTTTTAGATGGAGGAAGTGTGGAAACTACGTGCGCTTAAGAAAAGACAGAAATGTCACGAAGTGCTGCTTAGTTATTGTGGAACCGGTCAAACCTTATGGTATTTCATCAAATGTAAACGACGGTCAAACCTTATGGTATTTCATCAAATGTAAACGACCAAGGGCGAACTACGATTGAATTCAATAACGGCTCGGTAAGTAGCTAGCGACACCTATCAATTTATGGCACCGGCGGGGGGGGGGGGGGTGTAGCAGGGCCCCTTTTTCTATCAAGTCAAATTATAAGGCAGACATTGAACCCCCCCCCCCCTCCTCTCGTGTGACTAGAGGGGGGCTGCACTCTGCACCCCCGTCACCCCTGTGCGCACGCCGTAGATCTAAGCACCGTATCTACATGTTTCATGCGTTTCATTGGCATACACGAGCAGTCTTTCAATCAAACTGTACAACGACAATGCGACGCCGCGGCAACACACTTTCACATAGCAGACCGACGCGCACATACCACGCCAGAAACTCGATGGTATGCTTCATGCAGGGCATTAGGACACGCACCTGATTGCTTTCATTTCGGTTTTATAGGCAGCGGTCAAGCGGCTGAGCACTGCGATTTCTTCTGGATCTTTCGGTGGTCCCAAATTAATTTTGAAAAGCTTGCTGGGGGCAATCGGCATCCACCGAGGTTTCGTGCCCTTGGGCTTCTTCCATCTCACTTGCTGCACACCCAGCAACAGAGACATTTCGGAACGATGAAGAGTAGCATCGTAAGCAGCACTTCGTAAAGGCGACAAAACTGCTTTTGGAAGCATCGAGGCCAACATATCGAGCCACTTCTCCCGCGGGCCGCAGCTCACAGCTACAGGCGTGCGCCGAGGCGGCTTCGACCGGCGGCGGCGCGAGAGTCGTCCGGAGTTGTCGGCGGTGGCGGCGTCAGCGCAAGCCGGTCTGCGCCGAAAACTCGGCGCGCCGCCACCACCGACGTCAATTGATCAGCGCGCCGCCGCAATGAATGTACTTTTTTTTTTGCGTGATTAGCACGCTTGTTTTTTACGTACGCTTAAATTTCTTTAGGAAACCTGCCTCTCTATTATACTTTATTTTCACCGGTAAATAGTCAGTTCTTTTTCAGTTCTGCCCGCTTGGCAAACGCATCGTAATTGATTCGCCTGCCGGTTCAACGATAGTTATAGAGCGAGAACAAAACGATGACACAGAGACAAGAAGGACACGAAAGACACGAGCGCTGTCTCTGTGTCGTCGTTTTGTTCTCGCGCTATGACTATCGTCATGCCATACCAACTGGCCCAAGCTGCCACACTTCTATGCCGGATCAAGTTAAATAACTGGACCAGAAAAACTTGCTCAGTGCTCCTAATAACGTAGAGAGGTAGTGTTGGACTAAAAAATAAGTGTTAATTTTAATCTCCTTTCAGGGTCACTTTAGTTTGGCAAATCCAGGTCGGTGATAGCGTCAACGCCGATGTTTGGTGAGGCTGACGGTGGAGACTATATATACAGTTTCCTGTTATACAATATTGATTGTTATTGCACTACCGACATCTTAATTATACTCACCTTTATATATATATATATATATATATATATATATATATATATATATATATATATATATATATATATATATATATATATATATATATATATATATATATATATATATATATATATATATATATATATATATATATATATATATATATATATATATATATATATGAATAAAAGGTGAGATTAAGATGTCGGTATTGGAATAACAATCAATATGACTGTGAAAGCGAGTCAAGGAACAGCGGCAGTTCAAAGGGGAAGAGCGGTGCAAGTAATGTAAAGCGCTTTTATGCGCATGAAAGCAATTGCTTATTTTGCTCAACAGTCTGAACGAGTGAGCTAGAGCTAGCTGTTTGATGCATATGTATTTATAAAAGCCACTTAAGTAACACAGCCTTTAATTCATAAAAGAAAAACACCACAAATTAAATATGATTCATCAAACAAACGACCTAACCAGTATAGAATGACGGGTTCATGAAGGTCGACAATTGGACGAAATGGGGGTCACCATAAACTTCGTGTGAAGTTCTGCGCGGAACATGAATTTATGAGGACAACACACCTAGGTGCGGGTGTACAATGTCTTGTGTTTTCTCCCCTTTATCATGTGCTCGAGAGAAAATCAAGCCGAGTAATGCGCGCCTTTATTTCGCCCGTTTTCTGTCTCGAACTAAATTTTACTAACTAGATCGGATTTGTCACAATCGCGTTTGAAACAGCACATCACTAACGTAGCTTGCTGTGCGAGTTGCTTCAGAATATTCGGAACTGGAAACCAGTGAAACACAGGAAGACAGCAAAGGTAAACAACTAGACAGGACAAGAGTTGGACTTCAAACACACTTTTATTGCAGGAAGCCCACCCACCCACAAACCAGGAACGCATGCGTAAATGGGCTATCTGAATCATTTCACAGTTGCACACCTAACAGTGCACAAGTGTTAAGGTGCTAGAAAAACGCCACATTTTCATGAAACACCAAATATGAAAGCCACGTGCACCCAGTGCCACCCACTATTCTTTATGTGCAAGGGAAACTGAGGAATGATTTGCACGTGACACTTTGCCCATGTTTTGTTTCATTTTGAATGTTTTAAAGATTTAACGTTCAACCTTATTTATTAATTGATATCAGGGGCACAGAGGTGAGTTTCCACCAGTATACATGTACGAACTATAATGCTGTGATCACACAGCCTGCCACCAGAGCGTCTGATCGCTTTAGACATGGCCGCATTCGACAAGGGAATGTGTAAACTTACGTACGTCTGTGCTGCAAAGGCTGTAGCAGCGCCCCTGATTTAAAATCATTGTTTCATAACAAATTAATTAAGAAATAAGGTTGAACATGAAAGTTGCGAAGCCTTTTGAAGTAATTAACAAATGGCCAGAGTGTCATGTGCGATGTGATCTCAGCTCAATTTGCTCGGCTAAAGAATTTGGGTGTAGTCAGATGGTGCACTTGGCGTTTATATTTTGGCGTTTTGTGGAAATGAGCTGTTTACAACACTTTGTGACTGTTGATTTTGCAACGTTATACTTGGCTCAGATAGCCTATTTAGACATGCGCTGATTGTTCATGCGTGTGGCTTTTTTTTTAATAAGCACTTAGTTATTAGTCCAGCACTTGTCCTGTCTCGATACTTCGCTGTTTTCGTGTTTTCATTGCTTTGTTCTCAAGTATAGTCGCTAATTGTCATCACGTCGTGCGAGCGCAACAACCAAACTCTCAACCCTTCCTCTTATCGCGATGATTTGCCATCACGCGCACGCGCGAAATTTTTCCATCAACGGGTGACGCCATCTATATTTTGTTGCACCAAGATCTATTGCACCGTTCACCCACGAATTACACAGACAGATCCACCTTCTTTCAGCATGTTGTACGGTGAAGATAATCTGAATTGTACCTAGGATAGTGTTTTACCATATATCATCATCATACGAGCAATCGTGTAGTTCATAGACTGCCGAATAAAAAAGAACCCTCTGTATGACATAGATTCCGAAATGACATTCGGCTTTGTAGAAATACATCAGAGGTTCTAGAGGTTCTTGAAGTGTTGGGTCCGGCTGTTCTGGCACCGGAGACTCGGAAAGACGGTGTCGAGGTAGCTAGACTAGAGGAAACTTGAGGACAAACATTTCGCTATAAGACGAACACTTCGTGAAACTGGACGAAGGTTTCGTGCCCACATAGCTCACGCCCGCCCAGGTCGATGTCTTTCACTAGGGCATGGTTGCCACACTTCTATAGTCCCTACACGTACACTTCACCTGTGGCACCAAGGTGTCGCTTGATGTGAGAAGTTCAGTGGGTGATGGGTTCCACGCTCGTAGTACCGGGAGCATGTCAGGACCACGTCAGAAGAGAGACCACCTCCTTTTGTCCCGACCGCGGGCAATGCATTTGTATTGACCAAAAGATTAAAAAAATAAATAAAAAGGAGCACCGTTTGCCACGCTCAATTAGCTGTGCTGGTTGTCATCCGCAGTGGCGCCGCTCTCGTCGAGGAGGGCGTCGTGGCCGGGAACCTTGTGCAGCAGTAGTTTTCGTCGAACACCTTACCGTGTAGGGCTGCATTACGCCTCCTTTCCCGTGTCGGGAGAGCAATGTACATATTTGGACTGCACATCAGCAGGCCCGCAGTCCTCCGGCGAACTGTTCACAAAACAAGCGACACTACTTTCATCTTGACTCGGGCACCTATCCCTACAAGCTGTTCCGTCAACAAGTATATGTGTGGGATTTTTATGTTTGACAGACATCTGGTGTATCTGGAGTTTGTATTTTTGACAGACACGTCCATAGTACGTATTTAGGGTCTCAGAAGACCACAAAAAAAAAAATCTTTCAGTAGTGTAAGTATTCATGGATTTGCAGCCATGACATCAAATTAGATCATCTTGACCCTATAGTCATCAAATGACAAAAATGACAAATTTATTGCTGCTATGCACCAGGGTGCACAAAGTCTGAACAAACGTAGTATTTGGAAGTGTTGGAGCTCTTGAAACAACTTCAGGACTTCAACCCGAAAGCGGCGCCTTCCCGCTTCTGCTTGCCGGCATCATCGTCACCAACGACATCGGTCCAGATTCTTCTTCTTTACGGCTCCATGCTACACAAAAATGAAACAACGAAGGTGTTGATCGCAGTGGGGATAGTTGAAGAAACGCTTCTCCAAGAATGAACGGGTTCGATTAGGTTTTCAAAGTTCTAGGAGAACTCTAGCTAAGTAAAGTATTCTAATAATCTTCTGCAAACCCTGCTCCCCCCCCCCTTTTTTTTTCCTGCTCTGACGAACTTTTAGAGGAAAGAAGGTGAATATTCGGGAGGTCACGCATATCTATACAACATCACGGATGGGTTCAGGCAACACTTGAGGAGCCTTCCTTGAAAGGCATGCGGTGTTAAGTCGAAAAGAAATTGGAGAAGTTAAAAAAAAAAGAAAAGAAAGAGATGACACTTCAGATACCCGTGAAATTGGGTACAGTAGGCTAGTGGAAGTACATGATTTCTCATAGTGTGAAAAAACGTTGCCAAATTCTCCGCGTCATGCAATGCTTAGGCGATTTTGTGAGATAATAAAAAAACCGGAAATAAAGGGGCAGTTGCACTACGGGCCATGCAATAGATTATTCGAATTACTCGCAAATATTAGCAAAAAGGTGTAAATTTAGGGGAACATTATTTTGTTGGATGTCGTATGTATCGCATATCGTTTCCTTGTGGTAGAAGCACGAGGAAAGGAAGGACAGGGACGTTAAAATGATTCCTTGTTTTGTGGTAGTGGGCATATATGACAGGCGGGACGCTAAAATAACGTAAAATGTCCGTCACATCAGTGGGAGGAGACTTGCTTGCTCGACTGCAAAGTGTGCGGTTGCTCGCCCGTTTTTAATTAAGCTCAGCAACGAAATAAATGCGAGAAGGTATACTGATAAAAGCATATCAAATGTCACAAAATGCGTGGCGGTGGCACCGGCGGCGTGGAAACCCTAATGATAAATTTAAAGAGCTCCTTACTGCGTCTTCTTTGCTTAATTAGCTGAAAAGTCGAGATTTTAACACTAACGGCAGGACATACGAGATTACTAGAAGAGAATGAGCAAGCATTTCGTAGTTGCTTTGTTTTTAAGCATGCATATTGAAAATTTGTAAAAAAAAAATGAGGCGAGGGGGGTGGTTACCTACCTCAAGTCGTGCACACTGTTACTCTTTTCCGGGAAGTTCTGACCATCCGTTCAGCGTTCGTCAAATTGCGATTACCGCGGCTGAGATCAAACACGCATCAAAGCACCGTACCACCGCGGTACGTTTGTTTAATGTATGTTTATTGCTTCCACATATGTGCAACATTCTTTCTTTTTTTGGTACCGTGTTTGCATATGTTTCACAAGGCTCATAGTGGTAAGCTGCTGGCATATCATGAAAGGACTACGAACCTAGCCGTGAAGGAAGCACGCACACAGCAGGATTCAACCCGCAAGCTTAGACTAGCAACTCTTCAATGAATTAAGTATGCTACGCGGTAGAAAACACGGACGGGAAAAAGACACGCACAGTCCTTGTCTTTTTCCTGTCCATGTTTTTTGTCGCGTAGCCAACGTTTTTAGTTACTGTAGTTGGAGAAGCCCGCTCCGGAGGCGGCACCAACTCGTATCTCACTCAGCGGCGGCGCTGCTGTCGCTTTGGGATTGGCGAAGGAGCGTCGTCTCCTACATTTGCATGCGAAACAGTGGGAAATTCGTTTCCAAATACGTGTATTTTAGCTTAAGCAGCTAGAAGAGGGCCGTATGAATACTACTGAGTAATAAATAAGCGCCTTGTCTGTACTCAAGAAATGTATGATTATTTATTAGCCTGCAATGACTGAGTGGCATGGCCAGCGGGTGGCCCACCTGGCATGTGCTGTTCTTTCCCGCCACCCGCCAAATATTTCCGCTATTGTTTACAAAGCGAAAAGTGACACTCGACCACACTTTTCTGCCCAGCACCCTCTTCCGATCAAAGTAATGCCCCTACCTTTCGAAAAAAAAAAAAATCAGCCTGTGCCTCTACAATAAATAGGGGTAATCTGCGCCTTCAGGTTATGGACGATTGAAAGCGAACAAGGCTGTTGTAGTTACACATCGTATAAATTGCATGTAAGCATATATTTAGAAACAGTTGTGCTTCTTTTTGAACCGCTAAGGAAAAATATACAGGCCACACGGGCAGTGTGGCGCGAATTAGCGCCACAATCCTGCTGTGCTTTATATCGGTGAGCTCGCAAGCCTCACACCTGGCGCAGCTGACATAAATGGTATAATTTCTAAGTAAAGATTCATTTCATGCACAAATTCCTTGGATCGTAGCTGAAATTATCCGAGGAGTCAGGAAAAGGGCTTTCTAAGTGATGGAAGAGTAATTAAAAAAAATAGAACGCATGCAATAGAGGACATGCAGCCAGTATTAAAATAACTTTTTTTTAAAAGCTCTCTCGCAATTCGTATTTCGCACGTGACACGATGATTAAGCGTGCTCGAGTGAATTAGTAGTTTAGGATAGTAAACAGGCCAACCTGTAGCGCACTGGGCGGTCGGAATGGCTATGCCTCTGAGGAAAACACTTGCGATCAACGGCGCTTCTTTCAACTGCAAGTAATCTTGCAGTTCTCAAGGCCTGAACAGCTGCTATTTAACGAGAAGCCTTCCTGGTGATAGTCAAGACCTGCATTCCTAATCCTTTGCGGCGAGCACAAAGTGGGCGGAAACGTTGTCAAAATTCTACCTGGTAGGTTGACACTTAAGCCCGGTGCTGTCCCTCGAATTTTCCCAAAATTTTCCGCACACTTGTCTAAATCAGTGGCATTAAAGCGCAAAAGGAAACCTCCTAAACTAGAAGAAACCGCGAATTTCCAAGGTCGTGTCTGACGTTAACATGGAGTACAGTGATGCTGACGAAGCTACTGGCGTCCCCTCAGATCCAGTTATGTAAAGAGGTATAGCAACATGCTTGCCTGTAGTACAAGACCGAAGAAAGTTCCAATCCAGGAATGTCGAGCTTATCCAGGAAGACGTTCTTTTTTACTTGTTTTCAAAGTTGTTCAAAACAAAGGTATCGTCGAAATTGATAATGCCGTGGTGGTAACCAAAGATTTCACCTTTGTCTTCAGTTGTAGGGGGAAGCTTGTTTCCCCGTGCGCATACAGCGAACATGGTGTGGGCAGCCAGCTCAAACTCACGAGCTTGCAGATGGTATCAACTTTTCTCAGTTATGTTGATCACTTGAAGATAGGCAAGGGCTGTCTTATTCTCTTAGATTTCAACCGCAACATCAGCCCTGAAAATCTGGGACGTGTGGAGAAGCACTTTCAGGCTGTCCCGGAAACAGTTGTGCCCCCCATGCAAGAACACAAGAACGACTTGGCGAGCTTGGTGGAAAAAAAAAAAGAGAAATCTACAGAACCAACGAAACTTCCACAAAAATTACGCTCGGCTACTAAAAAATCTAATAAAGACGGTTATTAGGGCCACAGTTTTTCGATAAAAAGTGGAGAACGACATTCGGTAAATGAAAACACAGCTTTCAAAAGTTTCTACTAGTCGAGTGGACAAACTGATGACCGGCCTTCCTCCAGCACAACAACCGATGATGTTGAGGACCTTTTTCAACCCAAATTCGCAAGGCATCTCCTTGATTATTTATTTGTTGAAGGCGTGATGTTGTTGGCAGAGGCAGTGTGTTTACTTTTGGCATCAACCTATAGGCAGCAGTATGGCTCGATATTTTAAGGAGCAGACAAGTAATCAGGCACTTGGTTTCGTAACGGTATACCCTCTGGCTGACTTCGCCTTTGAAGCTTTCAGCGCAGCACGAAGAGCGAACTTGGAAAAAGAAATTCTTCCTGAATAAGATCGTCATTCCAGGATTAGAACATTGTTCAGTCTTGTAATGCATGGAACTAAGTTGCTACCTCTTGACACAACTCAGGATCGGAGGGGACACCAGCAGCTTCGTCAAAATTGCTGTTCTTCATGTTAACGTCCGACACATCACCACCACTTGCCGACAAACGGCCCTCGAAATTCGAGGTTCATCTAGGTTTCGGTGGTTTCCTTTTGCCCTTTAATGCTGCTGGTTCAGACAAGTGTGCAAGAATATTCGGGAAAATTCGAGGAACAGCACCGGGCTTAGGTGTCCACCTACCACATGGAATTTTCACGTTTCTCCTTACGATGTACTCGTAGCAAGTGATTAGGTTTCGAATTGTAAGTCGGAAATGCATGTCTTGACTGTCACCTGGAAGACTTTTTGTGGAATAGCAGCTGATCAGGCCTTGAGAACTGCATGGCAGTTTGGGGGTTTGAAGAAGGGCCGCCGATCGCAAGTGTTTTCCTCAGCGGCATAGCCACTTCAATCACCCGGCGGCCCGCAGGTCAGCTTGTTTACTATGTTAAACTACCAATTCACTTAAGCATGCATGCTTGATTGTCGTGTAACATGTTAAATACTATTTGCGATGACAGAAATCTAACCTTCAAGCTTCCGCCGCTGAGGTATGAGCAAGCGAACTCAAAAAAAAAATGGCCCCGTATCTGCATGTTTCACTGCAAATGTCGTCGAAAGACGATAGTGTTGCGTTCGGATAGAGTAAACAAAACGTTTATTTGATGTTCTGCGTGAGAAAATCGGTGAATTGTATTCTGGAAGCACTGCGTTAGAGAGTCTAGATCCGTGCAGCGAAGGCGAACGAGCGCATTGAGGCATGCGTTAGACACGAGCGCCATCTGACAGTTATCTTCAAAAACAAGAAAGGCGTGTGGGCCCGCGGAGAAAGATGCACGCTTGTCTCAAAGGTAGCAAGGTGTAGAACGCAAAGCGACGGGCAGGTAGGTGCCACCACCGTGTCGTCTTAGCAAAGCGTTGGAAACACTTGCCTTTTTGAGCATCGCGTTGCACTGTGAGTGCAGCATAATAAACGCTATGGTCCTTAGAATTACATGTGTGTACATTCTCTAGTAGAAAGGCACACATAGAAAACATCGATGTGTTGGCCCTTTGAGGTATCATTTGGTTTCGTTAGGAGGATCGTTACCGGGGACACAGACAAATGTACAGACAGACAGACAAAAATTTTGTTGTCGAAGGTCCCCAATAAATATTATCTTCTTTAAAAAAACTGGTAATTCCAAGACCACTTCCACATGCAACTCCTTGAAGACAAGCAAGGTTGCAAGAAACTTGCTCCCGGCTTCGGTGTGCATCTGCAGATCCAGTGCACCGATAGGAAATACGCCCTCGTCGAGACCACACACGGGTGCATCGGACCAAGACTGGAGGGTGATCGGGGCATGACGCCGATGTAGCGTATTACGTGGAGGTCCTGTTTGTAATACTACTGTGAGCTCTCCGATTTCGTCGAACGGACTTTTACCGTAGAAAGAGGCCGCGTTGGGTATTGGGCGGCTCGATGTCATGCATGTGCTGGTGCCACGTTATCGGCCCAGTTACCGAAACTCGGCGGGAGGTCGTTTGTCTGGACTGGATGAGAGAACCAGCCGAGTCGGGTATTGTGTCGAGGAATGAAGTCAAAACTACTTGTAGATGAGCCGCAGTGTTTAAGTGCAGCCTCGAGGTCGTGCTTCTCTTTAGCTCCATCGTCGGTATCTGTCTGGTTTAGCGTGAATGTTTCATGGTTGGTCCAGTCGAAAACAGTGATGAGCCTGGCCCTCCATTCCATCCAGGTCAATAGCTTGATGCCCTCGTTTTTGTGCCACACCTTGGCACCACAGCAAAGGTGGGCGATGGCCACCTGCCATTTATAATTTTCGGGCCAGGCATGCCGAGAGCCGATGGTGTTGATAGTCTGCACCCATTTATCAGCGTCATCCTGGAAGTCCCAGAACCTCTGGAGATAGCCCTATATGGTGACGCGGCCTGACAGACTCAGGAGCACAACGACGCCAAGAGGACGAGCTGGAGGGACAACTGTGTGAGGACACGCCAGAATTCAGCGCTGCAGTTGGTTGAGGTCCCGATGCACCATGGGTGGGGATCACACAGTACGTGGCGGTCCCGGTATTTTCAACAGGATTCATGGCTAAGGAAGCGTAGACGTCCCTTGTCAGTTGTTTATTGGAGCCGCCGAGGAGGCCTTGACGCCGTCCGCTAACGGGGGTGGCAGTGGCGGCAGGTGAACAGCTGCCGAGGACGCCTGGACGCCGTTCTCAAGGTTCACTTACCGTGGCTCCACGTTGGCGCGTGTCCTGGACGACGAAGTCGGAACGCAAGACTTCTTTCGTCGACATCGCCAGTGTAATGAGAGAGACTCATAAACAATGCTTTTGCTGCAGGCCGGCTGCTGCTGCTGCTGCTGATGATGATGATTCCACAGCCATGGCTCGTACCCACTTAGGGGGATCGGCCGGCTGCTTTGTTTCTTTGTTTACCTGGACTGATGGCTCACAGCCACTCAGGAGGATTGGCCAAGAAGGCGTAGTGTAGTTTTTCTGTGAGCATTTTAACTATGTGTAATGAATTCGTATTATAATATGTCTAATATAAGGAAAATCACATAAAAAGAGAGCAAACGAAAAAAAAAAACTTGGAAAAGTCAAGTTGAGAAATTTTGATATTTCAGGTGTTGTGATTACCACTCAGCTGCGTTTACTTCACCTCGCCGTTTAGAATTTTTGGTGGTAATAAATAATGATTTGATTGAAGATCACAAAGGTATACGTTTGGATGCCTCAATATAATCGCAAACGGCATTGAAAGAATCCCCGTGTCAATGTCCCAAAACTGAGGCACCAAAGCTTGCTTGTTCCTTTCTTTTGTGGCTCTCACCCACTAAGGGGGATTGGCCAAGAAGCCGGTGGTTAATGCAAGTCAATACCTATAGATTTTCTAGATTGGGGGAATATGATTACTGTGTTTTGACGGTGAAATTAATTTGGCGCAATGTCAAAAAAAAGAAAAAGGGGGGGGAGAAATAATAGAATTTGTTGAAAATCTGAGGTGGAAGCGTTATATGAAATTCTCCTGAAAGTTGAATCATTGCAGTGTATCAGCTAAATAATAAGTGGTAGTGTGGCTAGTAAAATTCGAGAGCTGATCGCTGACTCAGCAAGGTAATCTTCTTGTGTTATATATGAATTCGCACAAAGCCCCGCAGATGTTCCTGTCACTGTGTCCCAATGAAGTGGCCCCAAAAGACAAAGTATTAGGAATATCATCAAAGCTCTTTATCTCTCTTCGTTGTTCTCTTCCTTCTACTAAGCCGCACGCGCACCCATGCCCGAGCTCCACTACATTTACCTTACAATATTGTCACGGGGTCGTGACGTGGCCGAAGACAGGAGACTTCTTGTTGGAATTTAACTGTTTATTTGGGCGAACCTGTGCCCGGTAAACAGAAAGTCCAATTACAGCAGCAGTCTCGCACAGATAGCAGTCTCAGACTGATAGCGGCGAACGGAGCGTCGGCCTTCGATCAACAACTGACAAGCGGCGAAGCGCGTCGGCATTTATACTCCCGCCGTCGAATGTTCTAGCGCTATCGCTGGCGGCGGCGTGCGTTCCAGAACAATCTGTACCAGTCGCACAGTGGGCGTGATCTCATCGAAATGATCTACTACAGTCCGGAACCCTCTAGAAAACTGCAGGCGCGGTTTGCGCTGAGAATCGTGTGGTGTTTTGGGACGATAAAAAAAACTTGGGAAATGGAACGTGGCATTGCCCCCCTCTGAAAAAGGCATCGTCTCGATGCTTTAACTAAAGAGGAAGGTACAATAATAATGCAAGAAAGTACAATGAATAAATTACGATACAACAATAATACAAAAAACACTGGTTCAGTTTGTTAACGCGCATGAAACGGCTTGAGGCGCGCGACATGGACGACTTCAGGTCGCGATCGGCGTCGTTGAGAGTTCGTAATGCCGTCGGGGACAACCTCGTAATCAAGTGGGCCGAGACGTCGAACCACCCTGTACGGTCCGAAGTACCGTCGCAGAAGCTTTTCACTTAGTCCACGTCGGCGTATCGGCGTCCACACCCAAACACGTTCACCGGGCTGGTATTCCACGAAGCGTCGTCGAAGGTTGTAACGGTGGCTGTCAGTCGTCTGTTGATTCTTGATACGGAGACGCGCAAGTTGTCGGGCTTCTTCGGCGCGATGAAGGTACTCGGTCACATCGAGGTTTTCTTCGTCGGTGACGTTGGGTAACATGGCATCGAGCGTCGTTGCCGGGCTCCTTCCGTAGACCAATTTGTATGGAGATATCTGCGTCGTCTCCTGCACCGCCGTGTTGTATGCGAAGGTCACATACGGAAGAATGGCATCCCACGTCTTGTGTTCGACATCGACGTACATTGACAGCATGTCGGCGATCGTCTTGTTAAGCCGCTCGGTGAGGCCGTTGGTCTGTGGGTGGTACGCTGTCGTCCGGCGGTGGTTTGTTTGGCTGTATGCCAAGATCGCTTGAGTTAAGTCGGCAGTGAATGCCGTTCCTCTGTCGGTGATAAGGACCTCCGGGGCGCCGTGACGTAGGACGATATTTTCGACGAAGAACTTAGCTACCTCGGATGCACTGCCTTTTGGCAGGGCTTTTGTCTCGGCGTAGCGGGTGAGGTAGTCGGTGGCTACCACGATCCACTTGTTTCCGAAAGCCGACGTCGGGAACGGCCCCAATAGGTCCATACCAATCTGCTGAAAAGGTCGGCAAGGTGGATCAATTGGCTGCAGAAGTCCCGCTGGCCTTGTCGGCGGTGTCTTGCGTCGCTGACAGTCCCGGCATGTCCTCACATAACGAGTGACGTCGGTGGTAAGACGCGGCCAATAGTACCTTTCTTGTATCCTCGCGAGCGTGCGATAAACACCGAGGTGCCCTGCCGTCGGATCGTCGTGCAGGGCCTGCAGGAGTTCTGGTCGCAGAGCTGAAGGCACCACAAGGAGATACTTAGCCCGAAGCGGTGAAAAGTTTTTCTTTTGTAGAAGACCATTTCGTAGAAAAAACGACGCAAGTGCGCGCTTGAATACCTTCGGGACTTCGGCGGTCCTGCCTTCGAGGTATTCTATTAGGGCCTTAAGTTCCGGGTCAGCCCGCTGTCGTTCAGCGAAGTCGTCGGTAGTTATCGTTCCCAAGAAGTAGTCGTCATCCGGGTCGTCGGGTAGCGGTTGGTCGACAGGCGCACGAGAGAGACAGTCGGCGTCGGAGTGTTTTTTGCCGGACTTGTAAATGGCAGTAATGTCATATTCTTGAAGTCTCAGGCTCCATCGTGCGAGGCGACCTGAAGGGTCCTTCAAAGTGGCTAGCCAACACAAGGCGTGGTGGTCGCTCACAACTTTGAAGGGCCTGCCGTAGAGGTATGGGCGAAATTTCGACGTAGCCCAGATGATGGCGAGGCACTCCTTTTCTGTTGTGGAATAATTTGCTTCTGCTTTGGATAGCGATCGGCTGGCGTAACTAATAACCCTTTCAAGTCCGTCAGCCCTCTGCACAAGAACGGCGCCAAGACCTACGCTGCTTGCGTCAGTATGTATTTCTGTCTCGGCGAATTCGTCGAAATGGGCAAGTAACGGAGGCGTCTGGAGGCGATGTTTAAGCTCCTGGAAAGCGTGTTCCTGTGGCGTTTCCCACTTGAACTCCACGTCGGCCTTAGTAAGGTTAGTGAGAGGATCAGCGATGCGGGCGAAGTTTTTCACGAACCGCCTATAATAGGCGCACAGGCCCAGAAATCGGCGCACGGCTTTCTTGTCAGTGGGCGGCGGGAATTCGGCTATGGCGGCTGTTTTCCGTGGATCAGGACGAACTCCAGACTTGCTGATAACGTGCCCTAGAAACAAGAGCTCTTCATACGCAAATCTGCACTTTTCTGGCTTCAGTGTGAGTCCGGAAGTCTTGATGGCTTGAAGTACAGCTTCAAGGCGCCGAAGATGCTCGTCGAAACTCGAAGAAAACACGACGACGTCGTCCAAGTACACAAGGCAAGTCTGCCACTTCAATCCTGCCAGTACTGTATCCATGACGCGTTGAAAAGTTGCAGGCGCTGAGCAAAGGCCGAAGGGCATCACCTTAAACTCGAAGAGGCCGTCCGGTGTTATAAACGCCGTCTTCTCTCGGTCTCTTTCGTCGACTTCGATTTGCCAATAGCCAGTCTTGAGGTCCATTGACGAAAAGTACTTGGCGTTATGGAGCCGATCAAGTGCGTCGTCTATTCGTGGGAGAGGATACACGTCCTTTCTTGTGATTTTGTTCAGGCGGCGATAATCGACGCAAAAACGTAGGGTCCCATCCTTTTTCTTCACTAACACCACGGGGGATGCCCATGGGCTGTTGGATGGCTGGATAATATCATCCCGCAGCATTTCATCAACTTGTCTCTTGATGGCCTCACGTTCTCGCGTCGAAACCCTGTACGGACTCTGACGGAGTGGTCTGGCATTTTCTTCGGTTATGATGCGATGTTTCGTGATTGGGGTCTGCCGAATTTTCGATGACGACGAAAAGCAATCTTCGTATTGCAGGAGCAGGGCCTTGAGCTGTTCTTGCTTATCGTTCGGAAGTCTGCGATTGACGTCGAAAGCTATTGGAGGGGCTTGGTTCCTCTGAGCAGGTTCCGCAGAATCGGCGAGGGCGAAAGCACTGGTGGCTTCGACAATTTCTTCGATGTATGCGACCGTTGTTCCTTTGTTAACATGTTTGTACTCATTGCTGAAATTTGTGAGCATAACCGTTGCTTTGCCTCCCCGCAACTCTGCAATTCCTCTTGCGAAGCAAATATTTCGGGTGACCAACAGATGCTGACTGCCTTCAACGACGCCTTCGAAGTCAGGTGATTCAGGAGCGCCGACTGAAATAATGACGCTTGAGCGAGGCGGAATGGTGACTTGTTCTTCCAGCACATTCAAGGCATGGTGTCTAGACGGCGTGCGCGGCGGTAGTGCTTCTTCTGTGGATAACGTTATCGACTTTGTTTTTAGGTTGATGACAGCACCATGGAGACATAAGAAGTCCATGCCAAGGATGACATCTCTCGAGCAACGCTGTAGGACTACGAAGTCTGTAGGATAAATACGGCCGTTAATGGTGACTCTCGCTGTGCAGATTCCTGCAGGCGTTACGAGATGACCTCCAGCTGTGCGGATTTCAGGGCCTTTCCAAGCTGTCCTAACTTTCTTTAACTTCGCGGCGAACGACCCACTGATGACAGAATAGTCGGCTCCAGTATCGATGAGAGCGGTCACACTGTGGCCGTCGATAAGAACGTCGAGGTCGCTAATTCGCCGTCTCGCATTACAGTTAGGGCGTGGCGTCGGGTCACGGCTGCGTCGACTTGTTCCGCTGCTTCCATGTTGCGTCGTCAGGCCACCTTCGGTAAGTGAGCTTTCGTCGTCAGGGCTTTGCCTGGTTGGCGTTGTGTTCGAAAAGCTCCGTCGCGGCGTCGTCGTCGTCGGAGGATCTTTGGTAGTTCGTCGCACAGCAACCGCACCTCCACCGGTTGCTGCCCTTAGTTTCCCGGATACGGGCTAGGAGACCGGCCCCGCGTTGGGCCAGAGTACTGTCGGTGGTGCGGTGACGTGCGGCGGCCGGGCGACGGCGAACGCGAAGGGCTTCGTGGTGTCCACCGAGCTCCTGTCAGGTAGTCGGCGATGTCACGTGGTCGTTCTCCTGGCTGTGGGCGCGGTGCATTGACGGCGAGGCCACGCAATCCCATCTGTCGGTACTGGCAACGGCGGTATGTGTGTCCGGCCTCGCCGCAGTGGTAGCAGAGCGGGCGATGGTCAGGGGTGCGCCAGACGTCAGTCTTCCTCGGTGCACTGCGCTGGGCCGCTGGCGAACGGTATGACGTCGGTGGGGGTGGTGGCGGCGGTGGCGTCTGTCGACGGAAGTGCGATGGGGCGGCGTTTTGGCGTGGACGGGGAGTAGCGTTGTGGCGCAGTGCAGCGGCGTAGCTCATAGCTTCCGGCTCGGGCAGCGGTGCGTGGGGAATTTGAAGCGATTGCCGAACTTCTTCTCGCACAATATCGGCGATCGAATCCACTTGAGGCTGCGCCGAAGGCAACAGCTTGCGCAGCTCTTCCCGCACGATCGCTCGGATCGTTTCACGCAGGTCTCCGGAGTTACTGGCTTGAGCAGCAGCGCAGTCTGCAGTCAGGCGACGATTCTACTGTCTGGTGCGCATGTCCAGGGTCTTTTCAATAGTGGTCGCTTCGGCTACAAATTCTTGGACGGTTTTCGGTGGGTTTCTCATCAGCCCCGCGAAGAGCTCCTGTTTGACCCCTCGCATGAGGAAACGAACTTTTTTCTCCTCAGGCATGTCTGGGTCAGCGTGACGGAATAGTCGGGTCATTTCTTCTGTGAAAATGGCGACATTTTCATTTGGTAGCTGAACCCGGGTCTCTAATAAAGCAGCGGCCCTCTGTTTTCGAGCGACGCTCGCGAACGTTTGCAGGAATGCGCCGCAGAAAACATTCCACGTTCGGAGCGTGGACTCCCGATTTTCGAGCCAGGTCCTTGCGGTGTCTTCTAAATAGAAGAACACACGACGCAGCTTTTCGTTATGGTCCCAGTGGTTGAGGGCGGCCACACGGTCGTATGTCTCTAGCCAGGACTCCGGGTCTTCGAACGATGACCCATGGAAAATTGGTGGTTCCCTGGGTTGATGCATGACCATCGTGGGCTGGGACGCTGCGGTTGTCATTGTCGCTGCAGTCGCGGTCATGGCCTTGGTCTTCCGCGGCTTGTCGTGTAGAAGCCCGTACTCCGGTGGTAGCCCTTGCTGTCGGCGGCTTGTTCGCTGCTCCTGGTTGGCGTCGGTGTCTTCTCCGCGACGTGGGCTGGGTTCACGGCTTGACGGGGGCGTGCGGTACATGAACGAAGCAGCACCTCCACCAGATGTCACGGGGTCGTGACGTGGCCGAAGACAGGAGACTTCTTGTTGGAATTTAACTGTTTATTTGGGCGAACCTGTGCCCGGTAAACAGAAAGTCCAATTACAGCAGCAGTCTCGCACAGATAGCAGTCTCAGAGTGATAGCGGCGAACGGAGCGTCGGCCTTCGATCAACAACTGACAAGCGGCGAAGCGCGTCGGCATTTATACTCCCGCCGTCGAATGTTCTAGCGCTATCGCTGGCGGCGGCGTGCGTTCCAGAACAATCTGTACCAGTCGCACAGTGGGCGTGATCTTATCGAAATGATCTCCTACAGTCCGGAACCCTCTAGAAAACTGCAGGCGCGGTTTGCGCTGAGAATCGTGTGGTGTTTTGGGACGATAACAAAAACTTGGGAAATGGAACGTGGCAATATCTATATATTTCATTTCACGAGCCGAAACCCCGATATGATTGTGAGGCACGCCGTACTTACTGCTCCGCCAATTTAGTGCTTAGCGTGCTCAGGCATCTAAATGCAACCGTCATGACCGGCTTTGAACCCACGTCCTCTGGAACATCAGCAGAACGCAGTAGCCATGTACCAAAACGACGGACTTGAGGTATGAATGAAAGAAACTGAACGTATACCTGGTTTTCTGTTGCAACAGATAAAAAAAAAAAGATCAAACGGTGGCACGACAAAAGTTAAAGCAATGACTCCAAATATAACTAGCTTAGTAAGGGGTAATTCTAGACGCGTAAAGCCCCACAGGAAGAAATAATCACAGAGACAGAGCGTCAACTCGCAACTGATTTATTTGCAGGAGAAACGCAGGAAATATATAGCCGCACACGTATGTGCACAGCACACTACTTCGCCTAGTCACATGACCACAGACATAAACTGAGGACGTTCAACCGGCATATCTAATCAAGCAACGAAGCGCAAAAATCAAACTCGGACTAGAGCAAGACAACTGACGTGTCACTTATACACAAATCACCTTTTTTCTTTATCCAGAACGCTTCGATTATTTCACGGGCCAGATGCTCTGGCCCGTGAAATAATGGAAGCGTTCTGGATAAAGAAAAAAAAATTGGCAGCATATCCACGGAGTGAATGATGGAGAGTGGGGCGAAGCATTCGTTCGTCCTTTCGTTCTTGCTTCCGTCCGTCCATGCGTCTGTCTGTGTGACCGTCCATGCGTCCATCCGCCCGTCCGTGCGTGCTTCTGTTCGTGCGTCCGTCCCTGCCTTCGTCCATGCATCCGCCCCTGCGTCCGTTCATGCGTCCATCCATGCATCTGTCTGTTTGTCCGTTCGTCCATCTATTGAACGCTCCAAGTACCACCATCTCAGATCTTTTCATCATATATTCCCCATATAGAAGCACCGCCATCCAGCGGAGATTTTAAGGACTAAACGAGAGGTGGCACACGCACACTTTCTTACGGCTTGCGCTTCGGGTCTATTTCCCACCTTTAACCACCTCGAGTTCATGGTATATGTGTTTAGAAAAAGTTTATTCTACTTTCGGCATCCTTATCCATACGAGCACAATCCGAAGGCCACGAGCATCGTCAACTGCAAACCTGTATCGCGATATGGTTTTGTTTATAAAACCATTGCTTTAGAAAACACCTGGCGTCTTTCGTTAAGCAGCTGGCGTCTTTTCGTTTTGCTTTCGAAACATCTGGTGTCTTTTCATTTTGCTTTTAGAAAACATCTGGCGTCTTTCGTTGGTTTTTTTCATCAATCAACGGCGTTTTGAACATTAATCACGGAGGTAAACAATGGCTGCTACTGGGAATGGGAGGCAGCAGAAGTCGGCTTTTAGCTAACACTTACACTGCTACATCTACTAACGTTTCCTACTGGAACATACCAGTGGCTGCTAATGGGGAATGAGAGACAGAAGAATTTGGCTTTTAGTTAACGCAAACGCTGCGATTTTTTCATTGTTCAACAACGCACAGGAGAAATCTCCCACCGGCACCCTCTTGGAGGTCAAAGCGTAAGACATGTTACGTACTGCGAGGGACGAACGGGTGCCGCTTTAAGGAGCTTCGCCCCTAAAAAGGTTATTTGTGTATAAGTGACACGTCAGTCGTCTTGAACAAGTCTGAGTTTG
Source organism: Rhipicephalus microplus (assembly GCF_043290135.1). NCBI lineage: Eukaryota > Metazoa > Arthropoda > Arachnida > Ixodida > Ixodidae > Rhipicephalus > Rhipicephalus microplus. Next base: position 172,931,108 of record NC_134700.1, on the reverse strand, counting down.
TGATTTTTGCGCTTTGTTGCTTGATTAGATATGCCGGTTGAACGTCCTCAGTTTATGTCTTTGGTCATGTGACTAGGTGAAGTAGTGTGCTCTGCACATGCGTGTGCGGCTATATATTTCCTGCGTTTCTCCTGCAAATAAATCAGTTGCGAGTTGACGCTCTTTCTCTGTGATTATTTCTTCCTGTGGTGCTTTAGGCGTCTAAAATTACCCCTCAGTATGACGAACCAACTAGCCCAACAACAAGTACTTCTAAATATAACTAGCTTCATTATTTGCTCACGTTCTTTGCATATGTGCAAGTCATGCCAGTTATCGGGTTGAATTTCAAGAGTGCAATGTGTACGCAATAAGGCGACTGCGATAAGGCGACTGCATAGAAGTGATCCAACTGCTTCAGCTCTGCTGTTTAGGCGCTTCCGTCCCTTCTATTTTTTTTCCCTCCGCAGTACACCACGCACAGATATCACCGATAAGATGGCAAAGAACGATCCTTTGACGCAATGGTGCCACAAGATGTGGCTGCAATAGCACATGCGCGAATATGAGAGAATTGCCATTAAGAAATGTTAAACGTGGGCTGCCCACCTTCATTTTTCATTTGCTGCCGGTCGCGCTGCGTATTCTGTAGACGGCAGTTCACTGGCGCCATGTGGAATGGCTTGCTTCAGGCACGGTGCGTGCGATAGCCGTAATACGTACAAATCGCGTTTCAACCCCCCCCCCCCCCCTTTTTTTTGCGTGTGTGTGCCAGTATTGTTGCTGGGGCGTAATGCGGTTTTCGCGGGTCCCAACGCGGTGTCCCGGTGCTTAAAGTTCACTCGCGTTCGTCAACTCGCCCATTCTAGCTGGGATTTTCCCCGTGGTTTGCGTGATTCATTTGCAGATGCTGACCACTTGCCCTCCCTATTTTGCAGCTGAAACTTGGTTGCTAAGTGAATGCACATGAACCAGCCGTGGCTTCGCGCTGAAACATTATCAATGGGACATCATTTATTTTTTATGCGTACTTTTTGTCTCTCAACAAGTTTTGCTTTTGCTCCAGGAGTGCTGACGTATAGTACGTACTGACACGCCCCGTGCCACTGCTGCGTATATTCCGCATTATCACCGACGGAGTCTTCAAGGTGGACGTGCTACCGGCATTGCATCGAGTAAGCATTACTCTTCTATTTCCGTGATTAGAAAAGTGTGGCGAAGGTCCGCCTTGCTTCAAGCTTTGTTAAATGCCGCCGTCGTTTTCTGAAATGTTATCTCGTCCGAAGGTTCCGAGACGCTGACCATGCACCGTATAATGACTTGACGTTTTACTTGCTGCTTTGATAAGCTCTTAGGCGGAAACTTCGGCTTTTCGGTGGCCGCGGCCATGTTGGGCGCGTGAATCTCGTTGATAGCATTTGGTTTATTGGTACCGCTCGTTGCCTTGCCTCCGCGTGCGCCACGTGGTAACTAGTTTATCACCAAGGCGCGCGTGGTACATAAAAAAAAACAATAATTTCGAGGGAGGGGGTGTGTGTTGGGCTGTTTTCTTCGTGCTGGTCTCTTACCGTACTTCGAAAGTATCAGTTCGTAACTTTAAGTCAGTTTATTTACGCAGGTGCACAGCCGAGGTAACATACTTGGTGCCGTAGTAGATTATGATGTAAACGGTACATTCTTGTGCAATGTCTACATTCAACGGGTTTTTCTTATTTTGGAATGTGATTTTGTACAGCGTTGTGCACATACGCTAATAACAATGTCAGAACCTAAGTCTGAAATGCCTCTTCCTTTAAATTCACGGCTGTTACGTGGCACTGTTAGTGCGAGTCTAAATAATTTGCTCTAGTTCATTATTGCACTTACCACAGAAAAAACGAATCCATAAATAACTACTTTCGTTCGTAGCAACAGTCTCGTTTTGGTAGACTGGATGTCTTATGCTCGTATACGAGGCATTGTTGGTCAGCTTCTAGTTCGTAAACATATCGCCTGCTTCGTGGTGCCAGCAGGCAACAAGTTGTCCACAGCTGCATGCGTCGTGGCTATCAGCGGCGCTGGCTAACGCTCCCAGATTTGAACGCATATATATAATCCAAAAAGTGCACGATAGGATGCTTTCCGCTTTATTTCGTTTGGTAGAACATCGGACACATTTGAAGACCGCGGGTTTCATCCCTACCAGCTTCAAGTACCTTTGGTCCACTTTTTTCACATTTACATCACAGTTAATATAAATACCATCCCATATGCTTTCCATATCATTTGTGAGTTAGTTCTAATGTTGTGATAAACGAAAAGGAAGCTTTAAAGTTCCTCTTTCTTTTTTTATTTCTGACGAGTTTTTATTCAATACTATCCCCGCGGCGCAAATTGTGACCAACTGCCTGGTAATGGCAAAATTGTCCAACAATTTTGGAGTTGTTTGATATTTACGCAAGGTAGGCTGGCAACTATAGTAGCCAGCATCTGAAGAGGACAACGAAGTAGATCTGTGTGCGCGTGCTCTGGTGTTCGCTTTTCTGGCCCTTGGGTTGCGAAAGTAAACGCCCTATTTTGTACCTGCGTGCCTGTGTCTTTGTGACATTTTCTGGTGGAAGTGCTGGGTACGGTAGATGATACGGTCCCCTGAGAGCACCCCTGACGCAAGTCAATCGAGTAGCTCAGCCGAGCTTACCCCTGTGCACGTATGTTCCAGCCGTCGTCTCCAGGGACTCGAGCCACAGCACGGTTTGCTGCCTGAACGTCAGAGGACTATGAATCAAACACCGCCTAACGTCACCGCGCCAGCACCAGCGCACCTGGCTATCAACCAGCCCAAGACGCCGAAGACATTTCACAGAGCTGCTTTCGAAGATGCCGACGACTGGCTCGAGCATTTCAACCGGGTCGCCGTCATCAACGATTGGACCCCAGAGCGTAAGCTACGCTATGTGTACTGCTTCCTGGAGGACTCCGCGAAAACGTGGTTTGAGAACCACGAAGCAGCGCTTACGTCATGGGATGAGTTTCAACGGCAGTTCCTCAAGGCATTTGCCCGAGAGGAAAGAGACAGCGGAGCGTGCTATAGAGGCAAGGGTTCAAGGCCCTAACGAAAGGGTGACGACCTACGTAGAGGACATGGATCGGCTTTTCAAGCGTGCGGAGCCCTCTATGTCCGAATCCAAGAAAGTTCGCCAACTAATGCGTGGTGTTAAAGAAGAGATTTTTGCCGGCCTGATTCGAAACCCGCCTGCGACACTTGCGGAGTTCCATGAGGAAGCCACTGCCATGTAGAGGGCCCTTCAACAGCGTGCCAGACAGTATAACCGTGGCGTAAACCCAAGTGAGGTCACTTCTGTCACTCTTGGCAATGACATCAGCGCGTTGCGAGAGCTTATCAGAGCTCTCATTAAGGAAGAGCTACAAAAGATGCAGGTGACTGCTTCTCCTGCAGAGCAGCTCTCCATTGCGGAGATGGTACGCACCGAGCTACGGCAAGCCGTTCACGCTCCCCAACCATCCGAGGCGCCACAACAGAGGCACTGCGTCGAGATGAGCTACGCGGAAGCAGTGCGACGTCCTCCATCGTGCAGTTCAACCAGCGTATTTTACCCCAATGAGTGACACGCTCAGCAAATGGAGGTAGGCTTCCGCCCTCGCAGCTCACCGTTGATCGCCGAAGCAAGACCGAGAAAGAGTGACATCTGGCGTACACCCGACCACAGGCCCCTTTGCTTCCACTGCGGGGAAGCCGGACACGTCTACCGAACATGTCCATACCGTCGTGTGGGTCTCCGTGGATTTTCGCCTAATGCCCCTCGTCCACGACCTGGCGAGCGACCACAGGAAAATATAGAGTTTCATCTCGAATCGTCGCAGTATCGAACATCGGTCACAATAGCCTCGCTCGTCGTCGCTTGCTCGCTACAGGTCACCGAGCCCAGCTTATTCACGCGGCGCTCCAAGACGCCGTTCACCCAGTCCTGCAAGTCGGGAAAACTGAGTTCAGCGACCTCCGGAGGTGAGGCCGCTGACGCTGACTCTACGGAAGATCCTCCACTACGACGACAGCAACAGCAGCAAAAAGATGTACAGACGCAGTCAAACGTGATGCGAAGAGTGGTGACATCAAACATTGCGGTAACTGTGGACGACGAAGAAGTAATGGCGCTAATTGACACGTGAGCAGACACTTCTGTTATGAGCATGGGTCTTGCCTGCAGGCAGAAGAAGGTTTCTACCCAGTGGGTTGGGTCGCAGATACGTACGGCAGGAGGCCATCTTCTTACTCCGGTGGGGCGGTGCACAGCGCGAGTCAGTATTCACGGATTTACGTATCTCGGAGATTTTGTAATACTGCCGAGTTGCTCGAGGGACCTAATTCTCGGACTGGACTTTCTGCGCGATAATGGAGCCGTGATTGATTTACAACAGTCGCAAGTGACGTTTTCTACGGCACACGCTTTAGCGCGCAACCCTCACGGCAGTTACGTCAATGCTTTGAGAATTGTTGACGATGACGTCACGTTACCGCCGAAGAGTAGCGTGTTCACCTTGGTAGCCTGCGACGTTTTTGACGAATTCAACGACTATGAAGGTATTGCTGAGGCAAATATTCCGCTGCTGCTCAAACGAAACATATGCATAGCCCGATGCCTTCTTCGGTTAGAGAATAAACGCTCTCGAGTTCTGCTGACCAACTTCAGCAGTGAGTTTCAGCACGTTCCTAGAGGGACTACTGTCGCTTTCCTCAGTGAAATTGCCGACTTTTTCGATATCGGCACATTGGATACGACTTCACCACATGCAAAAGCTTGTGCTGACCTGGGAAGCCGCATTCACGTTAATCCAGACTTGCCAGATTCACGAAAAGAGCGCTTGCTAAACCTTGTAATGGAATTCTCGGACTGCTTCTCCACAGCATCGAAAGTTCAGCGTACCACCGTTACAAAGCACCGCATTGTTACCGAGGAGTCCGCGCGGCCTCTTCGCGAACATCCATACCGTGTGTCCCCGAAGGAAAGGGTGGTGATTAAGCGTCAAGTTCAAGAAATGCTGAGTGATGACGTCATCCAACCCTCGACAAGTCCGTGGGCGTCACCTGTTGTCTTAGTAAAGAAAAAAGACAACACACTACGCTTCTGCGTCGACTATCGACGGCTTAACAAAGTCACGAAACGCGACGTTTACCCCCTGCCATGGATTGATGACCCCTTAGACCGTCTACGCCACGCCCAGTTCTTCACATCACTAGATCTCAAATCAGGGTACTGGCAAATTGAAGTTGGCGAGGGCGACCGTGAGAAAACCGCGTTCGTGACGCCTGACGGGCTGTATGAATTTAAAGTGCTGCCTTTCGGTCTCTGTTCCGCTCCCGCCACGTTTCAACGCATGATGGATACTGTACTAGCTGGACTAAAGTGGCAGACGTGTCTTGTATACTTGGATGATGTCGTTGTGTTTTCAACCACATTTGACGAGCATATTTCAAGGCTAAAAAGTGTCCTCACTGCAATAAGAAGAGCGAACCTTACCATCAAGCCCGAAAAGTGCTACTTCAGCTATCAAGAACTCAAGTTTGTCGGCCACGTGGTTAGCCCGGGGGGTGTTCGACCAGATCCGGAGAAGTTGGCTGCCGTTGCCAATTTCCCTCGTCCTGGAGACAAAAAGGCTGTTCAGCGATTCCTCGGACTCTGTGCGTACTACCGCCGTTTTGTCGAAGGATTTTCGAAAATTGCGGAACCTCTTACAAGACTGACACGGCCAGATGTACCTTTCGTATGGACGGAAGAACAACAACAAGCCTTCGTAGAGCTGTGCAATCGACTGCAGACAGCTCCAGTGCTGGCACATTTCGACGACACTGCTGACACCGAGATCCACACAGACGCCAGCAACGTAGGAATCGGAGCCATTCTAGTTCAATGGCAGAACGGCGCAGAGCGTGTGATCGCTTACGCGATCCGCTGTCTCACAAAAGCAGAGGCCAATTACTCTACCACCGAAAAAGAGTGCCTAGCAGTCGTTTGGGCCATTAGCAAGTTTCGACCCTGCCTATACGGCCGGCCATTTCGAGCGGTCAGTGACCACCATTCGCTCTGTTGGCTCGCCAATCTACGGGATCCATCAGGCCGCCTTGCCCGCTGGAGCCTCCGCCTTCAAGAGTACGACATAACGGTGGTCTACTGATCAGGACATAAGCATACAGATGCTGACTGCCTGTCTCGTGCTCCTATTTCCCCGACGTCATCTGACACTGAACAAGATTTACCGTTTCTTGGCATCGTCGATGTGGTGCGGATGGCTGAGCTTCAACGTGAGGACACTGAGCTACTTCCTGTCATCCAGCATCTTCAAGGAGAAGACGTTATCGTCCCACGCCGACTCTCGCGTGGTTTGACTACGTATTGCCTGCGGAACAATGTTCTCTAGAAGAGAAATCTTGAGAGCAGCCAGGAAACTTTCCTCCTCGCCGTTCCAATGGCACTGCGTGAGGAAGTTTTGCAGGCGTGCCACGACGATCCTTCGGCCGGTCACTTAGGCTTTGCTAGGACATTAGCGCGCATCCGACAGAAGTACTACTGGCCACAGCTGTATTCGTCCGTTCAGCGCTATGTCCGCACCTGTCGTGACTGTCAGAGGCGTAAAGTTCCACCCGCAAAGCCCGCCGGTTTCCTCCAACCTTTAGATCCACCTCGAGCACCATTTCAGCAAGTAGGAATGGATCTTCTTGGTCCCTTCCCTACGTCATCCTCAGAAAATAAGTGGATAATTGTCGCGACCGACTATCTGACTCGCTATGCGGAAACCAAAGCTGTGCCCAAGGGAACTGCAGTTGAAGTCGCCAGATTCTTTGTCCACGACATTGTTTTGCGCCATGGTGCACCTGCTGTTCTCATAACCGATCGCGGAGCAGCATTTACGGCAGAGTTATTGGAACAAGTCACCAAGCTGACGCACACGAGCCACCGGATAACAACAGCTTATCATCCCCAAACAAACGGCTTGACGGAGAGGTTAAACAAAACATTGGCCGACATGCTATGTATGTATGTTGATGTAGAGTACAAAACGTGGGATGAAATTTTGCCGTACGTCACGTTTGCCTATAACACCGCTGTGCAAGAGACCACAGACCTAACACTATTCGAGCTTGTTTATGGCCGTCGCGTCACAACACCGTTAGACGCTATGCTCCCCGTAGACCAGGACAACAGCGGAAATGACAGCGTTGACGACTTCGTTGAGAAAGCCGAGGGAGCCCGCCAGCTTGCACGGAACCGCATTCGCGCGCAGCAAGATATCGACGCTCGCCGTTACAACCAAGGCCGAAGGAGCGTCCACTATCAACCAGGTGACTATGTATGGGTGTGGACACCAGTGCGACATCGTGGGCTTTCGGAGAAGCTATTGCGGTGCTACTTTGGCCCTTACGAAGTTGTGCGCTGCCTCAGTGACGTGAATTACGAGGTAGTTCCCCAAAGCTCCGACACCAGTTTAAACCGAAGACGTCCACGTCCAGAAGTAGTCCATGTAGTACGGATGAAACCGTACCACGCCCGCGACTTATGAACACTTCGAACTTTTCCCTTATTATCCACAACAGCGTGGGCTTTTTTTTTTCATTGACGTGATCATTTTTTTTTCTTTCATGGCCACCTCTAGCATCTCAGTCAATCGACCGGGACGGTCTCTATTGAAAGGGGGGAATTGACGCAAGGTAGGCTGGCAACTTTAGTAGCCAGCATCTGAAGAGGACATCGAAGTAGATCTGTGTGCGCGTGCTCTGCTGTTCGCTTTTCTGGCCCTTGGGTTGCGAAAGTAAACGCCCTATTTTGTACCTGCGTGCCTGTGTCTTTGTGACAATATTACATTTCAGGAAACACATTGTCTTTGTTTATCGAGGTATAATGATTAACCATAATGAGTGACTATTGAATTATTGGGCAGTACGTCATCATTTTTTAAATAAGTGATATATTCAAGATTCGTGCGCGATTTGTTTTCGGCTGTATGCATTTAAAGCAAGCAAGCCATACCTTTGCCATTGTAGTTAGAATGTGGCTCGCTTGTAGAGTCATTGAATAAAGCCTTCACTGGCGTGTTTGGCTGCAGTCTTATGCAGCAAATAAGGAATGAGTAAAGACGGGGATGTAGAAAAGTTTCTTGTTGGGCAGTATTGCAATCGGCATCGGTGTTTTGACTTCTCTTGGGTCAGCGTATGTGTGCGTAGACATTTAACATTAATACATACCAGCAAGAGCTCCGCTGAATGTTCCTTTATCATGCTTTTTTTTGGCCACTAGACCCATGAACCGGCAAAACACCCCTTGCGTCCGAGCGTGTACGTTCAGACTCGAGGGATTAATAAGTTAATTAACTTCTCCCCAGGAGCTCTGTCTTCACAACACACCATGTGCCTCTTGGGCATAAGATCGCCTGGTGGTCATCCTCATGGGAATCCCTCGAGTAAGCGCTTTCTCATATCTCCACGAGTACTTTCGAGCGCACACACGCAAAAACATTGCTTCTAGCTAATTTATTCTCTGCCATGGCTCACTGAAAAGGTTACCATAGGCATGTCGTAGTATGACCGTATAGCCAACACTCGTTATATAGCTCTGCAAGAACGAGAACCCTGCTATGAATAAATGAAAGAAGGGTAACTTTAAGGGCGCGTTTTCTTCGTTACGCAAAACTGAGAATTGACATTTATACGAAGAAAAGTATAGGGGATATTATTAGGTTGCTTATTAAACATCTTCAGGGACACAGGTACAATGTACGTAAGGTTATCGGTAGGTATCAAGGCACTGTCAGGGTTGTGGGTGCCGGCATTTTTTCAATCCCACATGTGTGCTCGTAAGAAACAAAAATAGGACAGTGCATGAAATTATAGCTCAAGAAATCTTGAAGCGTTATAAAAAGTACATTATTGTAGCTTCGCTTGCTCTTTCTAGCCAAGAAAGCAAAATTTTATCGCAAAACACGCGATATCAATGATTGGTTGCTGTTTTTCTTGTGCGAAAAGTTGTCGTGTTGATTGCACCGTGGCACCCGGAGTCAGCCTGTTAACATTTCGAGTTTGCATCGACTTCAACAGGCAGATCATGGCGTGCCTTGATCAACGATTTAGTTATGGTTTCTATTTTTATTTCACTCTTATTTCCTTGTGTGCTCATCTGTAATGTATGTTTTTGTTTGCGTCAATTTATTAATGCTTAATCTTATTACAAGATCTAGAGGTCATATTGAATCTTTTAGAGCATGTTAAAGGTTGGAGTTTTCCGAGACCTTCACTAAGGCGTGTATCATGTTCGCTACGTTTGTTCTTGTGATGTAAATCCATAAACAATTATCTAATTAAACCTAGTTGTATTTCCCTCTTTTTTCTTACTATTACGATTGGAAACGTAGCATTCTCTGCTGCTACCAACGTGTAAAAGGCACAAGACCTTCGTCGAGCATTCCTCGATTTTAGTTTCGTGCCTTCGATTGACCCTTCTAATGATGGGAAATAACAATGATCGATGTTGCAGTTGCTTACGGGAGGTTTTATTACAGTCCGCGTCTTTTCAGCTTGCGTGCCAACGCAGTTTCAACTCTTACTTGCTTTTCTCACGTAGGCGCACGTCGTATCTACCTTGGTTAAATTCTCTCACTTTATCCAGATGTCTGTAGCACTGTTTAAAGTAAGTACATATTAGACTTTGACATTTTTGGGCTGCTTGGTTCTTTGCTCTAAATGACGCAGTAAGAGTGGAAAGACGGCACACACGCGTCCTATCCTCTTTAACGTTTCCTTTCCAGCGCTAAGGCGTCATTCATATTGTGCTTTCAGTGTGCGCATCGGTCTTTTAATGAGCACTCCATTTCTTTCAGCTCGCATGATCCGGTGTTCTTCTTTTCATTCCACTGAGTGAATGGGGCGTATGAAGAACACCGCGTGTTGCACAACGGTCATGCACACTGTCGTCTATTATGAAAGGGAACACGCGAACGCGTGGCCTGCGCGCGCTCTGCGGCGGCTGCCTACAGCACCATCAACCGACAAGAAGAGAAAGCACGTTCGCTTTTCGCGTCATCTATGGCCAAGCAATATAACGAGTCCTGGTCGGTAGACAAGCGCCGCTAGATTACGTTCCCTTTCCGCTCGTGCGGCGAGCGATATCGGGCGATTTACGTACTGCAGCCTGCGCCGTGGTCGCACACTACGTTTGATGTGTTGGCAGTGGACTACGCACTGCAGGCCTGAGCAGAGAGGGAATGCAATTCAGCAGTGCTTGTCTGCCGGCACATCTCGTTTTTTTTTTTTTGGCGACAGATGACGCTGAAAGCGAACGTGTTTTCTTTTGCAGTCGGTTTAAGGTGCTGTAGGCAGCCACCGCAAAGCTTAGGCCACGCGTTCGCGTGTTCCCTTTCATAAAGGACGACAGTTTACAAAGGTATACACCTGGACCATTCTACACGACTCCTCACCCGATGCCGCCTCACGTAAGTTGCAAAGCAATCCTTTTGTCACTCGAACTGTCGGAAGTAACGAGCTATTCCTGTGTCGTTTCACCTTGTCAATTTTTACTCCTGGCGAAACTTGGTTCGGCATCCTTCCGGGTTTGAGTGTGTTACTTCCCGTATGCTACCTCTCGTAAGTACAAGACATACACTTGGTGCAATGCATGTAGAGACCCGGTCACTGTTAAAACACACTCGAATGATCGCCTTTATTATTGCTGGCCCCCTAACTGCAAGTAGATGGGGTAACATTGAGCGTGTGCTTTACTAGTTTATCGGAAAGAGTCTGTGCTGTCAATCCCTAGTAGCCTTATGCAAATATAAACCCCCGTTTTTATGCAAGAAAATGAAATCTTGAAATTCTATGCGTGCAGGCGTCCCTTGTAACAGTGGCCGCGTCTGTACAATACTCACGGATTCAAATGAGAACAGTTTTCAGTACTACTGGTGTGTACAATCGCTTGAAATACCGACGTCAGGCAGTGACGAATCTGTTCTTTCAACATTGTGTTGGCTCTGACGTACGCATTAGTCAAAATTTTGTTGTTACCCGCAATGACGACTGCGAAACAGGAACACTAAGTGCTAAATAAAACACACACTTTTGTTGCCAACCTGTGCGTAATGTATTTTTTAGGCTGGTACCAGTCACAGTAGCTGAAAGACTTAGGTATTGCATTGCGCTAATAAGTTTTATGACATGGTTATGACTCCTGGGCAAGGGGGCCATATTGTCATGCAGGTAAACAGCAGTGACACCAGTATGCAGATCTCTCAAGTGTTAACGGGGCATACCTTTCGTATAATACCTTCTATGAATAATGTGCTCACTAAATATAAGCAAATATAGCTATATATAAATATATGCAGTGTTGTTTGTGTGAAACTTATTCACAATTCTGTAACCTTTTAAACGAAAGTGGCCTTAACAATTTTTATCCAACTCTTAAACACTAAACTTAGATTTCGGAGCGAATTAATGGGGCTCCAGACAGTCGAAAGTATCTCATCCGCAGTTCTCTGCCCCATACAGAGTGCTTTGTAATTATATTGCTAGTATTTTATGGGAGACCCCTGACTTTGATGGAAGTAAGCAATGATGCGTGTGTCATTGCAGCTCTACAAACTATGCAGTGCCTGGGCCCAGGAACGTTAAGCGGGGACCATGTACAAGGATTGATCTGCTTTCCTGGCAGTTCTAAAAATAATTGCCTTGATGTTTTGGCAAGAAGTTGCGTTAAATTGGTGAGAGAAATGGGGGTTTTGCGAGGGAGGGGGTGCGTTTTACTATTACCACACACCAGTTTTCTCACACCGTATGATTTTAAGCTCAATTTTGCCGGGAACAGGTAGACAAACTTTGGCACAATTGCCAATGAGCGTGTTCTTTGTGACGAAAGCGAAAAGGAACTGGCTGGGGAGATGGAGCTTATAGCTTTGAACCTCAGCAACGTGAAGTTATACGCGTGTTTAGTGACAGATCATGACCGCGGAAAAAGAAAGAGCAGCACGACACGCACAAACACTAGTTTTACCCTAGGAGTCACGAATGGGACGGTTCGGGGAGGCACATGCCTGACTTTAAAAGGTCAACGTAGGTCGATATTACTTTGCCGCTGCGTGTTGTTTGGTGGGTAGTATTTCTTCATTGCCTTTCTTCCCAAAGGTCCACCTATATCAAGTCCTACTGTGTCCACCGTCACCACACGAGTCGTGTGGCGAAGGGGAATTTTAGCAGACACTATAGGCAGTCTTTCGCTGTTGAGTCTTTTTGCGTTTTCGTAGGGAGGATGTCCCACTTCATATGCTGTTGTGCTTCCACCCACTGTTTCGGGCTGGTTACTTCTGCTGTGGAACGTGGTTTTTGTGGATGCAAGCGGAGTTATCTTAAGTGGCTACTTCTATAGAGTTATACAGCAGCGCCAGTGAGCAGTGTCCGTGACACGATGGATGTACAGGCGAGGTTTTGATATTCTTTAATGCTGGGGTATACCCTTAACACTCCCAGTTACTTGATAAGACAGATACCTCGGCTAGCTTGCGATTGGGAATCAACATATTTGCACAGGGCAAGACTACGAATAGTTACGGCGTAACTACAGAAGAAGAGACAAGGACAGAAAAAAGCGCTGACTTCAACTGAAATTTTATTACCGCAAACGCTAGAAATACTCACTCGTGACAGAAGCCAGCACATCACAGCACAATCGCGCAACCTATTGCGTCGCAGCCAGACAATCAGTATCTAATTATGTGGGTACAACATCACACCACAGCGCAACCTCACAATCTACTGCGTCAAAGCCAGATACTCTATTTCTTTCTTAGTGAGTGCAATCGAAGGCATACTGATACATAGTTCACCCAGCATTTGCATTTGGTTTGTCTCAATAATCTCTTGTGTTGATTGATTTGTGGGGTTTAACGTCCCAAAACCACTATATCATTATGAGAGACGCCGTAGTGGAGGGCTCCGGAAATTTCGACCACCTGTGGTTCTTTAACGTGCACCGAAATATGAGCACACGAGCCTACAACATTTCCACCTCCACCTGAAATGCAGCCGCCGCAGCCGGGATTTGATCCCACGACCTGCGGGTCAGCAGCCGAGTACCTTAGCCACTAGACCACCGCGGCGGGGCAATCTCTCGTATTATCTGCTGATAATGTTTTGCGACAACGGTGCACTCTTCAAATTCCGGTCTGCAACCACAATCTCTGCAATGAATGCCCAGATGGCCTTGAGCATCTGAGTATACATGGTAATGATGCTCCTTCAAGCGCTCATTCAGGTAACTGCCCGTTTGTCTGGCATACATCTTGCCACATGACAACGCGATCAAGTAAACGACAGCTATTGCGCATGCTAGGAATAGCCTCTTATGTTTGATTGCACAGCAGCTCCTTCGTTCGGACGGCGCATTCACACGCTTTTGGAGTACTGAAAGGGTTTTTTTTTGGGGGGGGGGGGGGGCAGAGAAAAAAATATTCACATCATGCCTATCACCCATCTTTTTCAAATTGTGAGAAATCTTACGTAGATAGGGAATCATAGCCACGCGCTTTGAGCTACTAGCCACGCAGTTCACTGGTGCTTCACGCCGATGTTTAGTGGCCCTAAGCAACTTTTCTGCCACAGAAGCCAGCACATGATCAGGGAAACCAGCACTTATCAGTCGGGAAGCCTGCTCAACGAAGCTGCTGATTAACTAGTGGCCGCAAGGCTTGCGGTGAGTGTTTCTGAAACAAATATTAGCAATTCCTCTCTTTACGAGCTTCCATTGAGCCGAGATGTACGGTAGAAGTGGTTTGCTTCCTTTAGGCCCGTATTTCCAGCAAAGGTGTTCACATGAAATGCTTAATATCAAATCTAAAAACCTTGACGAAGCATCCTGCGGCAGCTCATGCGTCAGTACAAGATGCGCCATACGCTTATCAAAAAGACCTGATGTGTTTGAAACGGCAGCTTCAAAGCCCCTATCATCGCAATCAAAAAGCAGAAGAAAATCGTCAAAACAAAAACCTTTACAACAGCTGTTTTGTCGAAGTGCCTAGCCAAGAGTCGGTAATGGTAATCCAGAAAAATGTCACTTAAAACAGGTGCTGTGCATGAACCAATGCACATTCCCTCTTTTTAATAATATCGCCTTCATTCTATGTTACAAAAGTTGTCTTTGGGTAAACATAAAGAAGTTCAAGAAAGCCGCTGACTATTAAGACCACCACATTCTGGAACGAAAAATGAGCCAAAGTTGTCAACGCAGTACTCAACGCACCGTAGCAACGTGTCATGTGGTAAAGAGTAGTAAAGATAGCTGATGTTAATGGAGCAGGCACGTAGGCCGTTGTTGTTACGGGAAAGATAATGATCTTTCACCAGAAAAGGGTCGTCGATAGCCAGCAAGTTTAGCTTACCTTGTAAAAACTAGGCCACTTTCTTATGCCACGTCCCATTTTCCGAAACAATGACATGAAGCGGCCAGTCCGCTTTGCGAGTCTTGACAGTGAAGAATAAATACCAGCTAAGCTTCTTGCTTTTCTCAATAAATCTTGCTAGCCTACTTAATTCCAGTGCGTTGCACAACTTTTTGGCTTCAGTATTTACTTTTGTCAGTGTTACGCCGCATTGGCGCTCGAACACGGAACTTATAGCATTGCTGGCTTTTGAGCCAAGCACTTTATCCGGCAATGCAGCAAAGCCCCTATCCTTATCCGTAGTCGACAAGGCTAGTGAATGCTCTTTGAAGAACGTGACAACACGGTGAAAAGACAGGTAATGGCGGTCTGGTATAGACTGCGACAGAACCTGAATGCATTCAGCTACACACTTATCAGTTACGGTCTCGGGAGCCCATTTGGCTACTTGTCTTACAAGGGTCAGCCTTTCCGAAGGTGCCAGCTGAGGTTGTGTGGCGATCTTGGAACCCAATCTTGACCAAAGAAAAGTAATATTAAAATTGATGATTTACACAAGCAGGAAGCAAAAGAGAAAACAAAAGAACAAGATCTATGATAAAAGCTAATATCTCAGGCCTGAATACAGTCAGACACGAATCTGTAGCAGCAGTTGTAAACGCACTTACAGGATGAAGTGCACTCGGTGACGCCGCGTCAGTGTGGCTTGCCGTTATCTATGACCCTATTTTATATATGCGCCGAAATTCAGGCATAACTGGGGTGTTTCTTATTTACATCCAGCAAAGAGACCAAAAGAAGCTAGTGCGGTTGATGTATATGAGGACCTCAGGACAGAGCCGCTGGGATGAACAGGTAGAGGTGCAGATTGTGTGCCACATCTGGAAATAAGGTAACCCACAAATTTTTGCACAGTATTTAAAGTGCCCCTCTGTACCACTTGCATTGTGTCTTTTGGTGCTACAAATTTGGCAAAAGAATCGCAGCTTGGTGCCCTCGTGAGACAATGGGACAGGTGCTGTCCCACTTTTTCAATGACACTTTATGGGTCAATGGGACATATACGTCCCACTTTTTTCTCGTAAAATAATGGCCATATTTTCGTGAAACTTGCTTCATACTATTTCTAAGCACACTATTTAGGTATTCTACATGTATGGCTTCTGTTATCATGCGAGGAATATTGGTGAACCCACAATGTTCTGTATCATGTAAAGAAAGCACATTTATTCAAAAAAGGAGTGTGCATTGATTCATGCATCGCGCTTGTTATAAGTGACATTTTTCAGGCTAACCATGACTGGCTCTTGGCTAGCCGCCTCGACAAAACGGCTGTTGTAAAGGTTTTTTTGTTTTGTTGACGATTTTCTTGTGCTTTTTCACTGCGATGATAGGGACTTCAAAGCGGCCGTTTCAAACACATTGCCTTTTTGGTGAGAGTATGGCACCTCTTGCACTGACGCATGAGCTGCCGCAGGATGATTCGTTAAGGTTTTAGGTTTGATATTAAACAATTTATGTAAACACCTTTGCTGAAAATCCGAGCCTAGAGGAAGCAAACCACATCTACCGTACTTTATGGCTTCATTCTAAGCTCGTAAAACGAAGTGCTAAACAATGTTTCAGAAACACTCCCCGCAAGCCTTGCGGCCACTATAGTTAATCAGCAGCTTCGTCGAGGAGGCTTCCCGTCTGATAAGTGCTGGTTTCGGTGGTGGAAAAGCTGCTAAGGGCCATTAAACAGGAGCGTGAAGCACCAGTGAACTGCGTGGCTATTAGCTCAAAGCACGTGGCTGTGATTTCCTATCTATGCAAGATTTCTCACAATTTGAGAAGATAGGTGATGAGGTTCATGTGAAGGTTGTTTTCTCTAACCCAGAAAAGAACTCTAGAAGCGTGTGAATGCGCAGTCCGCATGAATGACCTGCTTCACAATCAAACGTAAGAGGCCATTCATAGCATGCGCGATTGCTGTCGTTTACTTGATCCCGTTGTCATGCCGCAAGATGTATATCGGGCAAACGGACAGGTGCCTGAATGAGCGTTTAAAGGAGCATCATTACCATGTATACTCACCTGCTCAAGGCAATCCGGGTATTCATTGTAGAGATTGTGGTTGCACACCGGAGTCGGTAAAATGCACCGTTGTCGAAGGACACCGTTAGCAGCTAACACGAGAGATTATTGAGGGAAACCTAATGCAAAGGCTGGGTGATCTATGTATTAGTATGCCCTAGGTTTCACTCACTAAGAATAGAATTGAGTGTCTGGCTTTGGCGCTATGGATTCTGAGGTTGCGCTGTGGTGTTGTACCAACATAATGAGATAATGATTGTCTGGCTGTGACGCAATAGGTTTCGTGATAGTGCTGTGATGTGCTGGTTTCTGTCGCAAGTGCATATTTCCAGCGTTTGCGCTAATAAAACTTCAGTCGAAGTCAGCGCTCTTTTCTGTCCTTGTCTCTTCTTCCGTAGCTACGCCGTACTTTCTCGTAGTCTTGCGCTGTGCAAATATGTTGATCCCCGTTACTATGTCGCAGTTCCTGTCCCTCGACTGTTTGCGTTCCATTCTTACGGTCACGCTTGGCCTCAGGTGCCGGTCTTCAAGCCTGGGCTTCAATTAGGCTGACATTGAAGAATATTGTGCATAGATTACCCATGGAACTTGCGGTTAGGATTGGTACGTGTTTT
Source organism: Rhipicephalus microplus (assembly GCF_043290135.1). Classification (NCBI taxonomy): domain Eukaryota; kingdom Metazoa; phylum Arthropoda; class Arachnida; order Ixodida; family Ixodidae; genus Rhipicephalus; species Rhipicephalus microplus. The sequence goes on along the minus strand of NC_134700.1, from coordinate 172,914,030 downwards.
GCAAAGACCGTTTTCCGCTTTCCTTTCACGAGTCCTTCTCATCTGCCTCTCAGTTGCTGGTGGCCGCACTCGTATGCCAAACTCGAGGTTACTGCTATGCGTTGAGTCCATACAAGTCATGAAGCTGGTGTTAAAGTGCTGTAGATAATATTCGTGTGCCATCATGAGATACGTGTTCAATTTCATTGGCTGCTTAGAAAACTCGTGTGAGTTTGTCCTACATGCCTGTTCTAGCATGCGTGTTATCGTGAGCAGCACCAGTGGGAACACACGGGCGTGTGTTCAAACCTGATGCATAGAGATTCGGAGCAGCTGCTGTCGAAAACTCACTGAAGGTGCTGCGATTTATTGCTGCGGTTTTATATTAGTTTGTTTATTGGTGAAAATTACACGCGCAGGTTAACCGAGCATGCATGCAAGGTGTTGCTAAATAAAACTCGCAAACAGTGACTAAAAAGAGGAAAACAAAACAATACCTAGTTTATATTGCAGAAAGTGCAAAACCATGAACTAGCACCCGAAATTGAGTTATTTATTCCTTTCAATGGCTCACTTAGTTATTTGCACAACTCTTCATGTAATAAGCTTAGGTTATTTAAAAAGTTTGTTTCTGTGACGAACAATATATGTGTTTGTGAGACCACACACCAATAAACAGTTCAGTCACTCGTCTCACGCTGTTAGACCCCGTTCAACAAAAGGGTTGTTCGCGATGGTTCCGTTGAGTTCCTCGTAATGTGACCACAACGAACTGCCTGGAAAACCTACAGGACAGCGTCGTGCGTGGTGATTCTAACCGGGCGCCGGTGGGGTTTAATGCATTCTAGCAGACCAGCTTACGCACAATGGCATCTGCAGAGACGAACTACCGGGCCAAATGTAACAAGGTATAGAAACACGTGAAAATCTTTCTCCCTTCGCGCGCACATGCTTTCGAAATTTATTACCAGTGTGAGGGTGAACAACTGGGCACCACCACACTTTGCCCCCTTAAGGGGAGCCCTACGCACGCCAATGGGTAGGTTGTTCAAACTTCACAATGTGAAAGCGGCACAGAGAATGGTCTGAAAAAGTAGACGCAAAGACGACGGACAAAAAGGCACACGCAGGGCGCCTCCCTATTTGTGTGTACATTTTAGTAAGTGGTATTCTTTGTGCCTGCCATTTCGAACCATTCTCGGTGCCGCTTCCACACCGTGGAGTTTGAACAACCTACTGATGGGCCTGCGAAGGGCTCCCCTTCGGGAGACGCAGGGTAGAGGTGCCCAGTTGTTCACTCTCACACTGGCAATACATTTTGAAAGCATGTGCATGTGTCACGAGAAATATGTCCATGTGCTTGCATGTCTGTGCCTGCTGTCCCGTGTATATCTACCCGGTATGCCTCTGAGATGATGCGAGTCAATCTGGTGAAATATTTCTCGGTCAGGTCGGTTCGTATCAATATAAATTCCTAAATGGTTTCGTTAGGCAAGGGCACCCTGTTGCCAATGCGATTCTTGAGCAAAAAAAAGGCTCCTTGAGTCGGCTGTTGTAACTGATCGCTGAGTGACAGCCCACAGAACAGTGGGAAAACATTGAAACTAACCTTTCAGAGTTGAACATCAGGAAGAAGCCAGTCGTGATCGCATAATAGCTGATGAATTACCGAAGCATAGGCCAGATTCAACGACGCTCCCGCCATTTAACGTGTCGGTGTGTGACACCTCATGGCAATCACGGCCCCTCACTTTCAGGGAGCCCATGCAACGTGGTAATTGCGTTTACAGTGGCTAATCTATGTCCAAGAGACTAATTTGAACGATTTTGATACGTCCTTATTAGATCGAATGAATTCATTAACAGTACTAGTCCCCCCATTTTACTGACCGGTTTTCTACATCTGCACTAACTAGTTTAGTCGTTAGCGCTGCTCCAGCAATTATACTGCTGAGCGCATGTGATCAAGTCACGTGCTAATGGGTGTTTTTTTCCTTTTGATTAGATTCCAAAGTCGGCATGTGCTCACAAATGGCATTGTACTTAGTGTTTCATAGGTGCAACTTCTCATGCGAAATACATTTATTTTTTAGCAATTTAACCACAGAACTATGTCGTCCAAGGTGAGCACACTGGGGCACCTGAAGACATGCTTATAGGACATGGGCTCGGAACTGAATTTAAATAGCTAAATTGTGCAAGTTGAGAGCTTCCAAAAGCTGAAAATTGTCACTGTTGCTAAAGACATTTCGCTTTCAGTAGTGTCCGCTGTGAACTTGTTTTATGTGTACCTTACCATATGAACGAACACACAATTGAGTAAAGGGAAGCACGGTGGAAGTTATTTGCTCTACCACAGAGGAATACTCTAAATAAAAGAAATTAAAGTGAACGACAAAGCACCCATTCTATTTAGAATCCGAACCCAGAACCTTCAAAGTACGCGGTACCAATCGAACTTGGATGGGTCTCCCCGTCGACTTGGTTGCCTGTGCATGTAATCCCTTGAAGTGTTAGCCAGTGGTACTGGGCAAGGTGACATGTGCGGAATATCTTCACCTGAAAATGACATGCAACTTTCACTCGAGACGGCTGATTACTAACAAAACCTTGTGTACTAATCTAGGCTGACAACTCTACCATATGATGACCTTCTCGCTTCGAATGAACAAAAGTGGAATTGTTTTCAAAAGCTCATTTTTTGGTTAGAGGTAACCAAATAAGTTGTACAAGCAGCCCGAGGAAAGCGTAGACATTGCAGTCTTTATCTTTATTTGTAACAATCAAATGGAAAAGGGTAGCCGTCAACAAGTAACAATGACAACTCCTTCGTTTTTCTATTTCATAAAAAAAGCTGCGAATCACAGTACGCGAATCGACCCTTTCTGTCCGTGGTAGTCGAACCCCAACATTCCGCACATCACGTCCGATGCTCAACCACTTTACAGAAAAAAGGCCATTTTTTCATCCATTTCTGGGCAGCTGGTATTGTGTTCCCCGTAATCTTGCGTAAATATTGTGTTCCCCGTGATCTTGCGTTACCATGCGCACATTGTGTAAGTGCACAATACATAAACGAGACTTCTTGGCGTCGTTACAGCTTCTTGACCTTCACTATCATCAGGTGAATCATCTCTGAAAACTTGTGGCCCTTAGTCCACAACGAGATCGTCTTCGGGTTCCTGCCTCTTGCTTGCCTTCTGGGGAATGCGTCATGCAGCACAGCCCATCGATGTGGCCTGCCCATCTGCCATCAGTTCGTTAGGGGACTCCCTTCTGTGTTGCTGCTCAACACTGTGCTGTCACCTATGGCGGATGCAGAGTAGTCGACGGACTGTATCTCACCTCGCCCCTGCAGAACATGCCAGAAATCTCTGGATCCACCCCCGGGTGCGTGAAATGCGGTGAAACGACCTCACGTCGGTGTACGTCAGTGTTATCGTGTGGTTACAAGGATAATCTGAAGGTTTGCAGATCATGTCGCACCTCTAAATGGTACGCTGTTCGCCCGCCATACAGGGAATCTAGTGTTTTTAGCGACTGTCGTATTGCTCGACCCATATTGTTAAGTTGCACAACGGTAACGTTTGGTGCATCGTTTCGCCATGCTTGTAATTCACCACTATACACGACTGCAGTGAAATCGGTCAGCCTGTTTGCATGTTTTCCTTAGCAAGTATAGAGGCATCATTTCCATTGTACCATGCAGTGGCATATTTATGCTCTTTAGCTTTAAACGGCGTGGAAAGCTGGGCAACTTGGCTAAATACATGTAATCAATCTGTTACCGTGATGCTTTCTTCGTTCGTGCATGTGTTTGCACGTGTTCGTTGGGCCTCTTACACTCTTTAATATCTCTCATTCACTACTGAACTCGGTACTTCTTTGCTTTGGTCTTGAGGTTATTGTGCGGATGATCTCAGCAGGTTCTCGTTTGTCCAACGACGGTATTCAGCTTAAACATCGTCACGTGTGGGTAATAGACTACATCTCTTTGGAATCTGTTTTCTTCTGGTATCCTGGTTAGAGAGCGCCCGCAGCATTCGTATATGGTCCGTTGCTAACACTTTGTCAACTGGTTATGGTCCACTAGCTTCACCCAACTACCCGTTACATCCTTCAATCTGTTTCTAGTGGTATTGCCTTTCCAACTCATAAATGAGCTTTGCATGCTTTGGTATTGCTTCGCCGTGCCGGTAAAAATGTAAGAGCATCAATGTGCCAAAAAGAGCCCAGTGCGACTGGAGGGTATGTGTAGCCAGGCCATAATCATGACAAAAAATCTTTCACTATGATGGGAGTCAGTTTCGACATCTATGGCATGTAAGGTACCCTTTTATATTTAGTCTAATACTGTGTTCCTCTATATGCTTTTGTAGAAAATAAATACATGGGCCCGAGAAATATAAGCACCATGGAATGGTTGTGTACATTTAGGGGGTCGTGGGTATTAGGGTGTGGGTCGCGTCCCTCGCAGTGGTACGTTGCAGTAGTAGCCACTTCTAGTTTTAAGAGTTGCTCACTAGATGACGTTTTCTGCATGTCCTTGTAAATAACACCACTAGATGACGTTAGTGATTTTTGTATAGTTGAATATTTTTGTATAATGTTGATGATTTTCGTATAACGGATGCTTCGCCCCACTCATCATTCATGCACTCCGTGGATATGCTCTGAATTCTTTTTTTTTTTTTGCGGGAGGGGGAGAGTTCTTCCCGGGGAAGTTCTAGAATGTTGCTCGTCAATCAGGGGATCATAAGTACGTGTCGCTTAGTGAATTTTGGTAGTGTTGAAAGGCGCATGTTTCTTCCAGCTAACATTTAAGATGTTTTAGGTTACCGGTTAAACTAACATTGCGAAATTTGCAGGCAGTGGTCACAACCGGTTGCTTACAATATATATATATATATATATATATATATATTTATATATATAATATGCCCGTCTAACTATTTTACGTGCCCACCTTTTGTTTTGGTCACCTGTGGTTAAATAAATAGTCCTGTTCATGCACTCTGCGACGTTCTCTACAAAATAGTGACCAGTTGTTGAGTTGTTGACAGCCGGAGTATATGAACAGTGGTGCTGACTTGAGTGTCATCGCCTTTGAAGAAGAAATGCCGTTGACTTGCATCACTCAGTCTAGTAGAGGGCGAAGATGTATTTAATGCTCTTATAGTGAAACATACCGATATTCAGAAGTATTGAGGATTGTACTTTATACCTTATTATATGCTGCTCTGCACATTTGCAGTTTATAAATGCGGGGCAATAGAAGAAAGACATTGTACAGGTACTTTTAGGCATCTACCATTTCAAAATTTTTTCCTTGGTTGAAGCAGTGGTTTGTTCAATTAAGAGCATATACCAGTATGCAATATGTTCATTCTATTTCATAGCCCCATCGCAAGCCGTCTTTGGCCAGTAAAGTGAGAGTTATCATCTAGCTTGCACATCAGACCTGACTACACGTGCAGGTTTCTGAGCAGATTCTTGGTCCAGAACTTGAGCAGTTGTGTCCCTTTACATTCTTAGTTCTACATTTTGCAGTTATTGCAATACATAAACAAATAAAATATAGATTGTGTGTTACCTTTTTTTACTTAGCGTTCGCTGGCGCTTGGCCAGTCAAATGCTTCTCTGCTGCCTTGTCTGGGGCTGGTACGTCAAGCCTGTCTGCAACTCTATAATAAAATAGTTTGATAGACATTACAACGACATATGAAACATGCTCACAAGATTGAAATCCAAACAAAGTACAGGATAAAGGCTTCAAGCGATGAATATTCTAGATTGTATCCCTGTAGAGTTGTTTTGACAAATGGTCTTAGCTTCATGCATGAAGAAGGAGCGTGGAGACTTGGACAAGACTGCTTGCCAAAATGTTGGTTTAAGCCCAATATTTTTTGTCCTATGTACCCTCTTGTGTGGAAATGTCTGTTTCTCCACTTTTGTTCAAAGTACCAATTGTACACACTTGGTGGGCGAGCTTACAACCTAACACGCGGATGTGATCTCGCCATATAAGACATCTTTGCCGTGATGAGGTCTGGTGTCCAACAAAGCTTGCTTGAAAGCAGTAAAAGAAACATCTGTTTTTGTACTGGGCGAACCTGAACACTCAAAATTTGCGGGCCATCTTTGATGTCACGCAGCTTTTTTTATACCTGCTGAAATTGTCGAACTGATCACCTTGGGTTTGAGAGCAAAGTTGATGTTGGTTCAGATATTCGTAAGGATCTGAAGTTTGTAAGGATACTACATTCGTGGTGTTTACAATAGTTGAGAACCAGTTAAGGTGTTAAAAGTAATATTTGGTGGGCTGAAATGTCCCAGAATCTTTCGAAGCCCCGGGAAATGCCCCGGGAAAGCCCTTGCAAATGTAAGCTTCTCCTCTCATACTTCCTGGATGTTGCTAATAAGGGGCACCGCCATCGAGGGGGGGGGGGGGGGGTAGCTGACCCCCATAATATGAATTACCTGTCTGCATTACCCCCCCTCCCTTTAGAACGAACTTGCTTCGCCTAACATAACATGACAAGGATTTTAGTGTAGTCCTGAGCAAATTATATCTAGTAGAGCCGAAGCCCCTCCCGCCCTCTTCCTGATCAACTCGGTAAAGCGGCTCTCGATAAAACCAAAACAGGAAAACGAAGTTCCGTCTAGATAGACTTAAACTTAAAGAAAAAAAAATAAAGTAGTGGTTTCTGGCACCCCACTAACTTGGGAAGTGTAAGTATTTGCACTGAAATTAATTTATGCTACCTTCAAGTATCGCTGTTAGCAAGGTGAAGTCTAGCAGATTTGTAGTTGATCACTTCCGTTGCCCGGGAAGCACAAGCGAACTTTTTTTATAGTCTAGCGGTTTTAAGCCCCAACACAACGTACGCGTTACAACGCGTCAGCTTGTGTGGCCTGTAGATTTGGTGTCGCGACGCGTTTATATGTGAAGGGACAGGGCACACATAGGAAGTGTGCACGCCGCACCTGCACTTAGGCGTGAGCAATAGCGACAGCAATATAAAGATGGGAACACGGGAGCAATATCGAGATACAAACTGAGACATCCTGCACTCCCGAATACTTTGAAGCATGCAGACAAGCCAGAACAGCCAGGAATGGCCCGTGTGCCAAGAACGAGGAGAACTAGAACACATGATAGGACTATGTAACTTCAACCAATATCACCTGCCACTGCTCCTCTCTCACCCCACCCCTAATGTGCTCCCCAACCCTGTCCCGCCCCTTAGAGAGCAGTGGAAAATTTTGCTTAGCAGCTCGGCCCTAAAATACCAGCTGCTGCTCGTTACAAGGGGCCAGGCCGCGAGAAACGCATTTGGAGTCCCGTGAAGGGGAGACCACTTCCTTCCGGCGCATTCCCCAGAGAGATTATTAATAAAGTTTTTCATTCAAACATATAGTGGCCCATTCAGGACATCACACGACCTCACTTGACACAGTATAGACGTCACCATGTCAAAGACGAAGTGTTGCGTGAAACGGAGGCCAAGTGCCAGCGGAGGCTCCAAAATGCAACTTCACGAAGCCGAGGCAACACGGTAAGATAGGGTCCATGGTACTACTGATGGACGCAAGGGTCGCTGCAAGGAATTCCGCAAGGGGAGCATCACGCATGGACACCTTCGGTGTGTGGCCATTTCGACGCTGTGAATGAGCCATAGGCTTTCTCCCTGTGCATCTCACTCTTCTCTCTTTCGACTTATGAGTAAAGGTGCAGCACGGTTAAGCTATAGCGCATCTACTAGCATTAAAAACATTTGCAGAAACTACGGTGCATTCCTGCTGGCCCACTCACGTCACCTGTACAGTAGCACAAAACGCCACTTTATTATTATTGTTACTACTACTACTACTACTACTACTACTACTACTACTACTACTACTAATACTACTACTACTGCTACTACTACTACTACTACTACTACTACTACTACTACTACTACCACCGCCGGCACGGTGCAGTTACCTGGCTTACTGCCGTTCGCACTCTGAAGATGCCGGCCCATAGCTCAGCGCTTAAGACGCTTGACTTTTGAGCGGAGGAGCTAGGTTCGACTCTCAACACTGTATGAGAGTTTATTTCTTTATAAAACATTAAACAGTAAGTTTCATAGTTTTTTATTGTTTATATTTGTATTAGGTGACATAAACACAGACAGACGCGCAATTTCTGTCGTTAATTGGGTTGAGTGCGGACGCTCTACACACCATCGCTGCAAAACGAAAGATGATTTTATAAGGTTTTCAGCGTAGCGAAAGGATGCGACAATGCACCCAGTTCGTTTGATCAAGCAAACGTCCGACCATATGACATTGCTTAGGGTCATCAGGTCAATGGTCTTTACAATGGGAGAAACATGAGGCAAGGGTTTTCCTGATGGGCTGGCTTCCCTACAGTGAATGAACAAAACTAGTCAAAAAAGTGAAGCCCTTGTCACGCCTAGGCATGTGGGCGTACTGTACATTTGTTTCAAGCTAATGGTTCTCTTGAGAAGCTGGCTTTTCTGCAATGCATCGTCAAAACTAATGAAAAAAGTTGAGCCCTGATAAGGCTCTTTTTTTTCTGACGTCACAACTAGTCACGGGGGTATACTGTACGTTTTTCTCAAGCTAAAGATTCTCCTGAAAAGTCGGCTTCCCTGCAATACGTGGCTTAAAACAGCAAAAAAAATTTGAGGTTTATACCACCCTTGATAAAGCTCAGTTTTGTCTGACGTCACGCCTTGTCACGTGGGCATACTGTACGTTTGTTCCGAGCTAAAGTTTCCCTTGCGAAGTAGACCTCCCCGCATCGCGTGTTCAAAAGAAGTGAAAAAAGTTGAGGCGCTTATCACCCCTGATAAGGCTCAACTTTTGTCTGACGTCTGGTGACGGTATTCCCAGGTGACAAGACGTCTCACGTCTTGTCACCTGGGTATATCGTACGTTTCTACGGTTAAAGTGTCCCCTGAAAAGTTGGCTTTTCCGCAATGCTTGGTTGAAAGCAGCTAGAAGTGGGGAGGCCATTATCACCCTTGATAAAGCCGACGTCTCACCTTGCCCTGAAGGGAGCCCACGTGACAAGACATGACGTCAGACAAAAGTTTAGCCTTATCAGGGGTGATAAGGGCCTCAACCTTTTTCGCTGCTTTTGACCATGCATTGCAGAAAAGTTAACTTCTCAAGGGAGCTTTAGCTTGGAACAAGTGTACAGTATGCCCACGTGACAAGGCGTGACGTCAGACAAAACTTGAGCCTTATCAAGCGTGATAAGGACCTCAACCTTTTTCACTGGTTTTGACCATCCATTGTGGGGATGCCAACTTCTCAGGGGACCTTTAGCTTTGAACAAATGTACAGTACGCTTACGTGAGAAGTTGTGACGTCAGACAAAAGTTGAGCCTTATCAGGAGCGATAAGGGCCTCAACTTTTTTCGTTCGTTTGACCATGCATTGCGGAGAAGTTAACTTCTGAGGGGCACTTTAGCTGGGTGGAAATATACGGTACGCCTATTTGACAAGGCGTGATGTCAGACAAAACTTCAGTCTTATAAAGCGTGATAACGGCATCAACTTTTTTCGCTGGTTTTGAGCGTTCATCGCGGGGGAGCCTACTTCTAAGGGAATCTTTACTGTGAACAAATGTACAGTATGCACACGTGAAAAGGCGTGACGTCAGACAAAAGTTGAGCCTAATCAAGGGTGATAAGGGCCTCAAAATATTTCGCTGGTTTTGACCATGCATTGCGGGGAAGTCAACTTTTCAAGGGAACCTTTAGTTTGACACAAACGTACAGTACGCTTACGTGAGAAGTTGTGACGTCAGACAAAAGTTGAGCCTTATCAGGGGTGATAAGGGCCTCAACTTCTTTCACTGGTTTTGACGATGCATTGCGGGGAAGCCAAATACTAGGGGACGTTTTAGATTGGCACTAACGTACAGTACGCCCATGTGACATGGCGTGATGTCGGACAAAAGTTGAGGCTTATCAAGGGTGGGTGACAAGGACCTCAAAATGTTTCGCTGATTTCAACCACGCATTGTGGAGGTGCCAACTTCTCCGAAAACTATGAGCTCGTAATAAACGTATTGTACGTTCACGAGAGAAGTTCTGACGTCAGAAAAAACTTGAGCCTTATCAAGCGTGATAAGGACCTCAACTTTTTTCGCTGGTTTTGACGATCCAATGCGAGGATGCCAACTTCTCAGGGGACCTTTAGCTTGGAACAAACGTAGAGCATGCCCACATGACAAGCCGTGACGTCAGACAAAACTTGAGCCTTGTCAAGCGTGACAAGGGCCTCAACTTTTTTCGCTGCTTTTATCTATTCACTGCAGGGATGCCAACTTTACAGGGGACCTCTAGCTAGGATCAAACGTACAGTATGCCCAAGGGACAAGGCATGACGTCAGACAAAATTTGAGCATTATAAGGGGTGATAAGGGCCTCAAATTTTTTTCGCTGGTTTCAACTACGCATTTATGGATGAGCCAACCTCTCACGGGAACCTTTACCTGGCAACAAACGTACAGTACACCCACGTAAGAAGTGGTGACGTCAGAAAAAATTTGAGCCTTAGCAGGGGTGATGAAGGCCTCAACGTTTTTTTCACTGATTTTGACCATGAATTTTGGCGAACCCAACTTCTCAGGGGAACCTTTTGCTTGGAAAAAATGCACAGTACGCTCACGTGAGAAGTTGTGACGTCAGACAAAGGTTGAGCTTTATCAGGGGTGATAAGGGCCTCAACTCTTTTCGCTAGTTTTGATCATGCATTGCGAGAAGTCAACTTTTCAGGGGAACCTTTTGCTTGGAAAAAAACGTACAGTACGCTCACGTGAGAAGTTATGACGTCGGACAAAAGTTGGGCTTTATTAGAGAATATAAGGGCCTCAACGTTTTTCGCTCGTTTCGACCATGCATTGCAGAGAAGTCTACTACTCGGGGAACCCTTTGGCTTGGTACAAACGTACAGTAAGCCTACGTGACATGGCATGGCGTCGGCTTATCGAGGGTGACAAGGGCCTCAAAATTTTTCGCTGGTTTCAGTGACGCATTGCGAGGGAGCCAACTTCTCAGGGGAACCTTTAGCTCAAAACAAACGTACTGTACACCCACAAGAGAACTTGGGACGTCAGGCAAAAGTTGAGCCTTATCAAGGGTGATAAGGGCCTCAAATTTTTTTTGAGCATTTCGACCATGCATTGTGGCAAAGCCAACTTCCCAGGGGAGCCTTTAGCTCGAAACAAACGTACAGTACGCACACGTGACAAGGCGTGACATCTGAGAAAAGTTAAGCCTTATCAGGGGTGATAATGGGCTCAACTTTTTTTTACTAGTTTCGACCATACATTGCGGGGAAGCCTGAACACCAGGGAAACCCTTGCCTCATGTTTCTCCCATTGTGAAGACTATTGCCCTAATGACCCCAAGGAATGTTGTATGGTCAGATGTTTGCTTGATCAAACGAACTGGGTGCATGGTCGCATTCTTTCGCTCCGCTGAAAACCTTATAGAATGGTCTATTTTTTGCAGCGATGGTGTGTAGAGCGTAGCACGCAATGCAATTACCGCAAAAATTGCGTGTCTATCCGTGTTTATGTCGCATAGATTGGATCGATGTGAACAAAAAACTATGAAACTTACTTTTTAATGTTTAATAAAGCCATAAACACTCATACAGTGTTAGGAGTCAAACCTAGCCCCTCCACTCAAAAGGCAAGCGTCTCAAGCGTGAAGCAATGGGCCGGCAGTTTCATAGCTTGAACACTAGTTAGCCAGGTAACTGCATCGTGCCGGTGATAAAAATATAATAATAATAATAATAATAATAATAATAATAATAATAATAATAATAATAATAATAATAATAATAATAATAATAATAATAATACTTCCTGTGGCGTGTTTGTGCATCTTGTGTTACTGTACGGGTGACGCGAGTGGGCCAGCCGGAATGCAGAATGATTTCTGCCACTGTTTTTCATTGCAGTAGACGTGGTATAGCCTAGGCGTGCTGCACCTTTACTCATGACTCGAAAGAGAGATGCAGAGGAAGAAAGCGAATGGCCCATTCAAAGTGCGGAAACGGCCAAACACCAAAGTTGTCCATGCGTGATGGTCCCCCTACGGCATTCCTTGTAGCGACTCATGGTGCCCTCAGTGGTACCATGAACCCTATCTTACTGTGTTGCCTCGGCTTCCTGAAGTTGCATTTTGGAGCCTCCGCTGGCACTTGGCCTCCGCTTCACGCAACACATCGTCTTTGGCATGGTGACATCTATACAGTGTCTAGCGAGCTCATGTGATGTCCTAAATACACCGCAATATATTTGAATGAAAGAATGAAAAACTTTATTAATGAGCTCTCCGACAAATGCGTCGGAAGGAAGTAGTTTCCTCTTCACGGGAATCCAAATCTGCTTCTCGCCGCTTGGCCCCTCATAACGAGCAGAAGCTGGTCTTCTTGGGTGGAGCTGCAAAGCAAGATTTTGCACTGTTCTCTAAGGGGCGGGACAGGGTTGGGGAGCATGTTAGGGGTAAGGTGAGAGAGGAGCAGTGGCAGGTGATATTGGTTGAAGTGGTAAACACCATAAACGTTGTATCCTTCCAAACTTCAGACACAAATCTCTTCGAAAATGTCAGCAGGTGTAAAAAGCTGCGCGACATGGAGCATGACCCGCAAAATCAAAGTATTCAGGTACGTGCTGTCCGAAAACAGATTTTTTTACTGCTTTACAAGCAACCATTGTTTCACCCCAGATCTAATCACGGCAGAGATGTCGCAAATGGTGAAATCGCATCTGCATGGTAAGTTGTAAGCTCGCCCACCAAACATGTGCAAGTAGTACTTTGGACAACAGGTGGAGAAACGGGCATTTCCACACAAGGGGGTACATAAGAAAAAATATTGTGCTTGAACCGACATTTTGGCAAGCAGTCTTGTCTAAGTCCCCCTCCCCCCCTTTCTCGATAAACAACTCCACTAAAATACAGTGTAGAATATATATCTATTGAAGACTTTATCTTCTGCTTTGTTTGGATTTCCATCGTGCGAGGATGTCGCATATGTCGTTCTGAGGTCCAGCAAACTACTTTATGAATGAGTTGCACAGCAACACTGTGTGTGCCATCAGGCTTAACGTAGTAGTCAAGGTGACAGAAGTACTTTACTGGCCGAGCACCAGCGAACGCCTAGTAAAAAAATGTAACACGAAATATACATTTAATTTTTTAGGGGCGAAGCTCCTTAGGGCGTGGGCTGGTCGTCCCCTGTAGCTTGTATGTAGCCACCTCTAGTTTAGTTCTTGCAGTGTTCACTAGATGGCGGTATCGTCCCCTGTATGTAGCCACCTCTAGTTTAGTTCTTGCAGTGTTCACTAGATGGCGGTACCGTCTCCTGTATGTAGCCACCTCTCGTTTAGTTCTTGTAGTGTTTACTAGATGGTGGTACTTGTAGCTGATGATGAAAAGATGCAAGATGTTATAAACTAGAAAGCGGTACTTGTAGTTGATGAAAGACGCGAGATATTATAAAATAGGAATGATGTCACATATGGCGCGTGTCATTGGTTGAAGGCAATCGTTCGATTTAGTGCGGTGACGTACGCTAGGGGGAGCGTTGTAATAAAATCCGTTCGCTGTTGGCGCGCGCTCGGAGTCACCGGATGGATAAGGCTGCACAGCGGAGAGAGTGCAAGGCGGCAGCAGCGCGCGCTCGCAGACAGAATCCCGATGTGCGAGCGCGCGAGGCAAGGGACATCGCAAGCCCCGCCGCGGTGGTCTAGTGGCTAAGGTACTCGGCTGCTGACCCGCAGGGCGCGGGTTCGAATCCCGGCTGCGGCGGCTGCATTTCCGATGGAGGCGGAAATGTTGTAGGCCCGTGTGCTCAGATTTGGGTGCACGTTAAAGAACCCCAGGTGGTCTAAATTTCCGGAGCCCTCCACTACGGCGTCTCTCATAATCATATGGTGGTTTTGGGACGTTAAACCCCACATATCAATCAAGGGACATCGCAAGCCATCCATCGTCTAAGAACAAATAAAAGTTGATTTGTGTATATACACACACAGCGTTTCTCACGTCTTTACATGATGATCGACTGGGCGAATTACACGGAAGATTCACAGTTTACCGATGAATCCCTCCGGAGCTTCGCCCATTCATGATCATTCACCCCGTGAATATGCCGTAATTTTTTTTATGTACTGCAGTAACTGCAAAATTTAGAACAAAGAATGTAAACGAATACGACAGCTCAGGTCCTTGAAAAAAGAACCTTCAGAAACCTGTACGTGTAGTCAGGTCTGATATGGAAGCGAGATGGGAACTCACTTTGCTGGGCAAATGTTGATTGATTGATTGATTTGTGTGGTTTAACGTCCCAAAACCACCATTTGATTATGAGAGACGCCGTAGTGGAGGGCTCCGGAAGTTTTGACCACCTGGGGTTCTTTAACGTGCACCCAAATCTGAGTACACGGGCCACAACATTTCCGCCTCCATCGTAAAAGCAGCCGCCGCAGCTGGGAATCGAACCCGCGACCTGCGGGTCAGCAGCCGAGTACCTTAGCCACTAGACCACCGCAGCGGGGCTTGCTGGGCAAATGTCGTTTGTGGTGGTACTATAAATTATAATGAACATAAATATAATAATACATGCTCTCAATTGAACAAGCCATATGTAAGCAACCGTATGCTTCAGCCAAAGGAAGGAAGTAGTACTGAGATAGTAGACACCCAAAAGTACTTGTACAATGTCTTTCATCTATTGCTCCACAATTATCAACTGGAAATGTGCAGAACAGCATATAATAAGAAATAAACACAATCCTCAATGCTTATGAAAATCAGTATGTTTCACTAATAAGGTGAATAAATATATCTTCGCCCTCTACTAGACTGACTGATTCAAGTTAACCGCATTTCATGGTAATAAGGGCTGCAGCGCGAGCACGAAGGTGCTAGAAGAAACAGACGAAAGCACCTTCTAGCACCTTCGTTCTCGTGCTGAAGCCCTTATTACCATGAATTCAAACCAACTAGCCCAAATAGCCATTCTTATTTAACCGCATTTCTTCTTTAAAGGGGATCGCACTCAAGTCAGCATCAATGTTCATGTACTCCGGCAGTGAACTCAACAACCGGTCACTTTTTTTTAGAAAACGTCGCAGAGTGCATGAGCAAGACTATTTGGTTCCCGGCTACCGGCAGCTGTACTTCACTTATCTGGGCGGGACTCATACGGTCCTTTCAAGTTGTATCCTACCACATATTGATGAACAGGCTTAAGAAAATGCGTTCACCACATTTATCTTTATTACACAAACAATGGTTGGCATGTATATATGTAGCTAAGAAGTAAACAACTGGGTGCGGCAATTGCCTGCCAATTTCGCAAGGTTAGATCCCCCGGCAACGTAAAACATCTTAAATCACACCTGGCAAGAACATGCCCCCTTCAAGACAACCAAAATTCATTAAGCGGCACGTACTTAGGATCCCCTAATTGAGAATCTACATTCTAGAACTTAAAAAAAAATCACAGCATATCCACGGAGTGCATGATGATGACTGGGGCGAAGCGTCCGTTCCTGGAATATACACGATCATCAACTATACAAAAAGCACGAATGCTATCTAGTGATGTTATTTACAAGAGCATACAGACAACGCCATCTAGGGAGCAATTATAAAAAAAAAACTAGAAGTGGCTACTACTGAAACGTACTACTGTAAGGAACACGACCCACACCCTAGAACCCGTGACCCCCTAGAAGTGCATAGGCACCCCATGTGCTTAACGTCCTAGGGGTTGTGTATTTGTTTTCCACAAAAGCATACAGAGAAACACAGTAACCGACTAAATGAGAAGGGTGAAGCCTTACGCGCCATACATGTCGAAACCGACTTCCATCATAGTGAAAGTTTTGTTTATCATGAATATGATTACGGCCCAGCCCCACATATGCGCTAGTCGCACTGTGCTCTTTTTGGCATATTGATGCTCTTACATCTTTACCGGCACGGCGAAGCAAGACCAAAGCATGCAAAGCGCACTGCGGAGTTGGAAAGCCAATACCAGCAGAAAAAGACTGAAGGTTGTAACATGTAGTTAGGTTAAGCTCGTGGACCATAACCAGGTGACCAAGTGTTAGCAACGAACCATATACGAATGTTGCGGACGCCTTCTAACAGGGATACCAAAAGAAAACATATTTCAAAGAAATGAAGTATATTACCCACACATGACGATGCTTTACTGAATTGCGTCATTGGACAAACGAGAACGCGCCGAGCGCGTCCACACAATAACCTCAAGTCCGAAGAAAAGGAGCTCCGAGTTTAGTAGTGAATGGGCGAAATGAAAGGGAGTGAGATGAGCAACGAACACGTGGAAACACATACACGCACGAAGGAAGCCTCACGGTAACACAGACTGATTTGATGGATTTAGCCAAGTTGCCCAGCTTTCCACGCAGTTTAAAGCTAAAGAGCATCGATATGCCACTAGAAGATACAATGTGAAATGATGCCTCTATCATTGCTAAGGAAAACATGCAAACAGGTTGGCCGATTTCACTGCTGTCGCATATAGTGGTGAAATACAAGCATGGCAAAACGATGCACCAAACGTTACGCTTGTGCAATTTGACAATATGGGTCGAACAACACGACAGTCACTAAAAACACTAGATTCCCTGTATGGCGTGCGAACAGCGTACCATTTAGAGGCGTGACATGATCTGCAAACCTTCAGATTATCCTTGTAACCACACGATAACCCTGATATACAATGACGTGAGGTTGTTTCAATGCATTTCACGGGCCCCGGTGTGGATCCAGAAATTGCTGGCATGTTCTGAGGGGGCGAGGTTAGATACAGTCCGTCGACTACTCTTCATCCACCATTGGTGACAGCGCAGTGAGGAGTAGCAACACAGAAGGGAGTCCCCTAACGAAGTGAAGGCAGATGGGCAGGCTACATCGATGGGCTGTGCTGCATGACGCATTCCCAAGAAGGCAAGCAAGAGGCAGGAACCCGAAGACGATCTCATTGTGAATTAAGGGATGGCATGGTCACAGGTTTCCACAGATGATTTACCTGATGATAGTGAAGGTCAAGAAGCTGTAACGACGCCAAGAAGTCTTGTTTATGTATTGTGCACATACAAAATGTGCGCATGGTAACGCAAGATCACAAGGAACACAATATTTGAGGCAATGTCGAGTTTCTGCTTGCCTATAGCTTACCAGCTGCCCAGAAATAGATGAAAAAATGTCCTTTTTTTCTGTAAGTGGTTGAGCATCGGACGTGATATGCGGAATGTTGGGGTTCGAATACCGCGGACAGAAAGGATAATTTGGCATACTCAGTTTTACAGATTTTTTTAATGAAATAGAAAAACGAAACAGTTGTCATTGTTGCTTAGTGACGGTTACCCATTTACACTTGATTGTTACAAATAAAGATAAAAACTGCACTGTCTACGCTTTCCTTGGGCTGCTTGTTCAACTTATTTGGTTGCTTCTAACAAAGAAGTGAGCATATGAAAACAATTGCCCTTTTGTTCTTTCGAAGCAAGAAACTCGCCGTATGACAGAGTTATCAGCCTAGAATAACACACGAGGTTTTATTAGTAATCAGACATCTCGAGCCATAGTCACGTGTCATGTTTAGGTGAAAATATTCCACACATCACCTTGCTCGCAAGTGGTGCTGGCTAACACTTCTCGAAGGGTTGTTGTGGTGCCCTGTTTACCCATTAGGTCAGTGCTTTGAGATAAATTGCGCCCCCCCCCCCCGCCTCCTAGGTGACCAGGGAGGCAACCAGCCGTTTGCCACTCACCCGTCAGTGTGCACGCCTAAGAACACACCCATACCACAATGCTGCGACTCTCTGACTTGCGCATGCTACAATATTCCCCTATACTCTCCTTTAGCGTGACCTGCTAAGGCAGCATTGCAAAAAGTGATCATCTGCCCAACTGCTGCAGAAATATTTATTACATGAAATATCACCAATGCTCGGCAATACGCAGACTCAGCTTACGAAAGCAGGCACCAGAAAAAGAAAAATCTACTTGCCCATATCACTATAGAGCGCCTAGCAGCGAGATTCAGTAATCGTGTGAAGAACGTTCAAAAAGGTTCGTGAAGCAAAGGCTGAGCGAAGTATGCAGAAGACCGACGAAGTGGCCCGTTGGATGCACCAGACGCACAGGTTGGTATGCTAGAAGGGAAAGAGTCATCCGTTAATTGGGAGGCACCTGTTTCACCAATGTACACAAGTTTTCCAATGGACACCAGTATCTAGTTTTGACACCAAATTTAATATACCACTACGTGACAATGAGATTAATAACAGACGCTGTTACACATTGAAAGGGAGGAAGTTTTCAGTTATATTGAGTATATAACGGACTGAATACGATTGAAACGCAGATGCAATTGAAACATCATTAATTGGTTTATAATCAAATTGTAAGCAATGTTGTGTTTGGCAGTGCAGTAGATTGCGAAAACTCAGCCAAGAGGATGAAGTAATCGCTTACTATAATGGAAGTGTTTAGTCAACTTAAATTTTTTTCGCTTTATGTAAAAGAACAGGATCTACAGTAATGTTTTCAGCGTTACAGGTAACAGACTCACAGAGACAAGCGTGCTGTATCGTAATCAACGGCTTTTCTAAGCTTTTCCTTCGTTTCAATGAAAACAAAACATACTATTGCGGTATTCACAATTGCTCGAGATAAGCTTGTTATATCGCTTCGAATACAGCTGCTCAAGGCAGTGGTGAGTAACGCAAGCCGTCACACCGAAATTACGCAAACATGACGCGAACTGACGACAGCGGAAACGCTATTGTCCGTAACCTAGCCCTGAATTTCAGCTGCGATTTCGTGAGAACTTGGCATGAAGCCACTTTAGCATAGCGACTGGAAAGTAGATTTTTCGAAATAACCACGCCATGTCGAGACGAATCTGATCTCGAAAGATAATCTTGACTCCGACCTATGTGTGAGAGTCGTAATGACGACACGACCCCAATTGACGTCTGGAAGCTAAAGTGTGCGACACTTAACCATAAAATGTCCTGTTTGAAACAACGAGTTGTCCAAATAGGCGTACGCAGTCATCTCGAATCTTCGAGCAAGTGTCCATGAGAACGCAGAGGGCCCTTGCAGGTAGATTAAACACTGCCTTATGGAGAAAGGCATCTTCAATGACAAAGAAGGGCTGGATGGCTTACAAGTTCCTTTGGGAGTGTTTCTGGCGTGTGCCAGGTGCGAAGATTGGCAAACTGGAAGGAAAGTTAGCCAACTTCACATTGCTTGATCGACGTACACTGAAGCCTCAATGCAACAAACTCTGATATAACAAAGTAAATGAATAGTTTAGCAATACTGTTATGATTGCACCTTTATAAGAACTTTTCGGGTATAAAAACTTACTTTGGTGCAAGATGCTACTTTGTTTAATGAGGTGTGCGTGTACGATGCTCCTGGGTATAACAGACACCGATATTTCTTGTTGCATAATGACTGCCATGTGCAACTGCCAGATAACAGCACGATTTCATTGAGAATTTCGACACCAAGAAATACGGAGTGATGCAAGTGCCCACATCAAAATGTCAACAATGTGGCACAAACTGTGCACTAAAACGAATGCGTGCATTGCTTAGCTCTACATTGTCGCATTTGAGTTCTTGGGCCCTACTCTTGTAATAGTATAAAAATAGTTTGTTAAGAATTATGGAAAGTCAGAACGCACTCAAAGGCTTAAGGGATGGAGACGAAGGCTGACTGAGTTGTTCATTGGTGTGTGGTCTTTGACAAACGCATATATTTTTTGTCACAAAAACACTCAAAATAACGGAAGCTTATCGCAAGAAGAGATGCGCAGTTAACTAAGTGAGCCACTCAAAGAAATAATCAAATAACTCATTTTTGTGTGCTAGTTGATGATCTTGTACTTTCTGCAACACAAAGTAGGTATCACTTTGGCCTCTTCTTTTCAGTCACTTTTTTCGAGCTTTAGCAAACATCTTGCTTGCACGCTCCGTTAATCGGTCTGTGCTTTTCACCAATAAACAAATTGGAGCCTCAGCTTGTTTGTCTTTCTTTGTATACATATTTACTCAATGTGGATTCACTTATGCAAGCCGCCGTAGAAAGAAAATGCAGTGGTGGACTGATGTTAACGCCCCGCCTGGCAGAAACACAGTCTCCCAAGGGATCGTCTACTGCAAACGTCTTCAGTGGAGAAATGGCTGGACGAAATACACGGAGCTTTGGGATCGTTCATTGCATGCACCAGATGACGAGCTGCAAGGAAAAGCTGGCGAGACTTCACGCACTTGTTTCACCGTTATTCACAGCGTACTCAAGGCGGTTATAGGCGTCCGATAACCTGTTTCGGGACAGAGCACTCATTTAGAGACTGTGCACGGTTCGCAGAGAAACAACTGAAAACTTTCATCTTACCGTGAAGTAAGTATTTCTGGCGCCTAAAGTTACTTTATAGCAGCTACGTTTAGGATAGTTTGCTGCATACACGAATGATTTAATCAAGGCCAAGATATTGTGAAACAAAACATTCGATAAGAGTGTTTCGGCAGGAATCATTTTTTTAAGTTTTTTTCGAAATGCTCATTGCCACGAAGCTATTCTATATAATTTGGCTAATTGTGTTTTTCAGTCAACAAAAATATAGGTACTGAACGTTCAATAATTATATTACTTACATTGTAATTGCAATTATTTACTGTAAAATAAGATAACTTCAACTCCTGTATTTCCTTTAGGTTTAGGCATTAGAAACTTATTAAAAAGTAAATTTTATGCATTCATAAACAGTCAATAATGTGCCTTGAAATGGCGTAACCAAATGGTGCGCTTTGTACATTGTCACTTAAGGAACACTAGAAGCCTGGGTAACAGGTTAAGTTACTATGCAAACTCATGTTTAGCAGTACTAGGAAACTATGGCCAATGGCAATATAATCAACGTGCCCAGCTGTTTCCAGCATAGCGTGGGCTCACCTGAAAAACTAGCGCAGCTAACGAAGCTCGCAGCATCGGCGGCTGCTTCAGTGAACCTTCATAGATCACTGGCGGTGCCTCTCCTTGTCAGTGGTTCCCAGCTTGGCAGTCTTGGTGTTGTCACCCCTTTGTAAAGCTGCATCGAGATGTCTCGTCATTTCGAAGTGGAAGTATTTAACACATACAAGGTTCCATTTTTTTCAAAAGCAAGGCAACATGACGTGCATGCATGTATGACTCAGCCCTTTGTTCGATGAAGTCGAGTTCGCAGTGCACCCGTAAGACTACGTCAACCCAAATTTCTGGACTTATTGTTTATTTGAAAAGTCTGCCCCTAAGAGCGATAATTTTTATTCTACCCAACAACGAATAGTTACATGTGTCTCCTCTGCAGCGTAGCAGAAACCCTGGCACACTTGCTCCTGAAATGCCAGTGTCATGCAAATCACGACGTGCAACTGGAGCGGGACCAAGCCCAAAGAATAAACGACGACCACCTAATGGAAACGTGGGAGGCCAAGCTCGTCCTCGAGGACCTGGAAGACCAGCGACAACTCGTCGCCAGGGCCAAGAGGGCAGTCGAAGACAAACCCTTCCACCTTAGGGTGACACCGGGCCTCGCTCGGAACACTTTTCTAAATAAATGTTTATTTCTCTCTCTCTCAAAAATGTACAGGTTTGCTTTGTGTGTAAAGTCAAGTAGAGAACGGTGGTACCTTGCTTCCAGCAAAATGCAGGTACTGTTTTAGTTCTATAGCTCTGATCGGCACAACGGCGTAGCTGCCATGTCATTCACTGTGAATGCAGTGAAGGCCACCACGTTTCAGCACAGTCAATCAGACTGTACGAAGCTTTAAAACCCGTTTTTTTTTGTCTAAAGGGGCCTTGACACTGTGGTGTTGGGTTTTCAGCAAAACAAAATAAAGTAGAGAATCTGTTGTACCTGTACGTATATAAATACAGGTTGTAAAACGATGCATCAGTGTGAAAAGAACCCTGGAGCTGCCGGCAATTAACCCCTACATTTGAGCGCCAGCAACCACCACTTCGCCATGGCGTGGGTGGAGTCATGTGCTGCATGAAGCGCCGGGAGCCGTCGTCTTCTATCGAAGTTGCAGCAGCTGCGAATCGTTTACCTTTTCTGCCAAGCCGAGGTGTGAAATCGCTCGATAAGATGTGCAGCTGGTTGCAGAACAAACCGCCAAGCCTGCGCGAAACGGGCCTCACAGCCACATCGAAAACTTGAGGGGCGGTGTTTAGAGCCCTTCCTATACACGCTCTGCAACTGCTACAAGCAACTGCTACAAGCACAGTTTCTGGGTACCCACTACGTCATAAATAGTCAATTTTGGTGTAGTAGGCCGGTATTCGCTATGCTATCCTTCGTTATTCTTTGAAAACCGTGATATCCGCTATACACTGGCAAGAAATTTTGTTTAAATTTTTTATGAAATGGCTGACGACAAAAAAATGTACCTGAAGTGGGTATGTGCCACAGTTAATAGGTTGATCAAGAACAAGCTTTTGTAACAGGCTGGAGCTTTCGACTACCAGCTCGTTCTGCATTCGCATTGTGTGATGCCTGGTTGTTCCTTTGCTATGTTAAGACGATTTGCCCCGCCGCGGTGGTCTAGTGGCTAAGGTACTCGGCTACTGACCCGCAGGGCGCGGGTTCGAATCCCGGCTGCGGCGGCTGCATTTCCGATGGAGGCGGAAATGTTGTAGGCCCGTGTGCTCAGATTTGGGTGCACGTTAAAGAACCCCAGGTGGTCTAAATTTCCGGAGCCCTCCACTACGGCGTCTCTCATAATCATATAGTGGTTTTGGGACGTTAAACCCCACATATCAATCAATCAAGACGATTTATGCTAACAGAATTCCTTTCCAAACATCAAGCCGGCTCAAGGCAAGTTTCCAACGGAGTTTCAAGCACCAGCATGGCTCTGTAGCAGAATGTCTCTGACACGCAGGGAACTTAGCTTCCAATCCCGCTGTGTCGAGGGGGTTTTTACTTACCCCTATTTTGTGCGTAAGTGGTTACGGACACCGGTGGTGGTGGACAGCTACAGCGCCGCGAACGACTCTTGTTGTGATCCTATAACAGCCTTCACTGTTAAAGGTTCACAACAAGAGTTCGCCGTAACTGACCAAAATGCAGACGCTCGCAAAGACGCCACAGCTCATGAGTGCCCGACCACACTTGCGTTTATGAAACTTCAGTTATCAAGTACGCGTTCGAGAAAATACAAATTTCGCCAGCTTGTTTATGAAGCTACAAAACTGAACCCAAACAGCATGGACTGTAAAGAAAAATTGGGTGCCATGGCCAGTAGAAGGTTTCTTCACAGACTTGTGCGAATAGTAAATTTAAGGGTTGAAGCCTATTCGAATAGTATGTATCACATCTTAAAAAAGAGTCTATTTGTCATGACCGAACTAACCTGCAAATAATTTTAAAACTGAAACAAGGCTTGTGAAAATGTCTTTTTGTTGAAGAAAAAAGGAACATTGAATGGCAGCAGAATTTGATTTTTGGTAGAATGCAAGTGATAACTTGCAAAATATGTCACATTTTAAAATTTTCTATACTTAGAGCTTATGAGCCTGCATAACAAGCTTTAAAACACAAAGGAAAAATGAATGTGAGGGCAATATTTTCATTTAACCTTAGTTTCAGGCTCTACGGCATGCATACTTTCTTTTGTAAAGGTGTAATCATGGTATGGGTGGTATAGATGTAATCATGGTATCACAGTGGCGGCAGCCGCGTTGAACAACTATGGCGATGCGCTTGACCTGGGTACTAATCTCATAACTCGTAGCTGCAAAAGCTCATAGCTGCGAAATTTGAAGAGTCATACTCTAGAAGCAGTTCGAGAGTATATGTCTACTCGTGCAAAAGAAGGTAACAGAGGATGGGCTGCTGAGTACATGAAAGGCTCTGTCGAACCATCACCGACATAGTCCCTCTGCCACTTAACATTGGACAAAACTTATGGGACACAAAGCAAGAGTATAACGAGGACCTCGTTCTGTTATATGCCTGAAAAAATGCGATACAACAGAGCGACAGATGCATTCAAGCAAGAATGCGTGCGAATTTTAACAGGGATAATATAAATCGTACATAGCAAAAACTACAGGTCGCATTTGCAAACCATCATTTTACTTATCAAATGTTTTTTAAGTTTATGTATACTGTTTGTTCTACGTTTGTTATAAGGGTAACAAAAGGGTAACAGGGTAAAAGATAACTACAAGATTGATTGGTGAATTTGTTTATCAAATGCACTAGTACCAAAACTGATAAGAAAATTGCAAGATTATAAGGTTGACTTCAGCATACGAGACTAAACGAAAGAAATAGACCTGTACAAATGATGCCATCAGGAGGACATAACCAGTGCAACGAACACCAAGAGCAGCAACATTATGTGGAGTGATGGCGATAGATTTTCGAGCATAAAACTGTTCAAGCATGGAACTGCTTGCGGGAAAAGGCGAACTTGAAATTGTTCAGTGAGCACTCAGCCCTGCATTGGACATAATATAAGTTGATAAAAAAATTACCAATTAAGCTTACCTCACACTTCCGGAATTTCCGAAAGCTTCTACTGCTGTCTGTAGGAAGAAAAAAATTGACTGCAAGCAGTTGTGATCAAAAGCCCTCCCCACAGCACTTAGCAACATGGAAGTGGTGTGGCAGTCCGGAGACATAAATTGCAAACAATACTGCCTAATGTAATATTTTGACGAAGCTTTACGCACATTTTGATTTCACTAGTCCCTTTAACAAGTATGGCAATGAACCTTTGCCTCTACGTAGTGAACAGCTTTGACGGTTACAGTGAAATTGCTCTCGCTCATTGTAGTTTCGTGAATCACTTGATATTCTCGCCGTCTAATCCTGCCACCGTCCAATATTGTATTCACTGTGGTTACTCTGTTGATCACGACAGACTTAGTGTTTCGTGATCACTTGATGCAAGAACTTTAAGCTGTACTCCAATTTAAGATTTCATAGAACGTGGAACGAAGACGAACAAAGAGGATACGCATAGACTGCTGAAGTTACAACTGCCTCTTATTTTCCTGCCACACCAATATGTACGCACATTTCACAGAAGAAAAAAAAAAGCAGCAGACGAGCTATTCAAAATGCAGTCAAGGAAAACAACAACCCACCATCGATATAGCGTGTTT
Organism: Rhipicephalus microplus; assembly: GCF_043290135.1. Taxonomy (NCBI): domain Eukaryota; kingdom Metazoa; phylum Arthropoda; class Arachnida; order Ixodida; family Ixodidae; genus Rhipicephalus; species Rhipicephalus microplus. Next base: position 172,888,798 of record NC_134700.1, on the reverse strand, counting down.
TGCGATAAAATTATGCTTTCCCGACTCGAAAGAGCAAGTGAAACTACACTGATGTACTTTTTGTAATGTTTCAAGATTTCTTCGGCTAAGATTCCGCGCACTGTCCTATTTGCGTGCACACATGTGCGATCGAAAATTCACCCTTTTTTCATTCACTCATAGCAGGCCTCTCGTTCTGGCAGATTTAATGCCTTCAGGTGGTATGCGAGGAATGAAAGGTCAGCTGCCAGCCCGTAATATGGTCACGTGCTACGTGACATCATCATCATCATCATCATCATCATCATCAGCCTGACTACGTCCACTGCAGGACAAAGGCCTCTCCCATGTTCCGCCAGTTAACCCGGTCCTGTGCTTGCTGCTGCCAATTTATACCCGCAAACTTCTTAATCTCATCTGCCCACCTAACCTTCTGTCTCCCCCTAATCCGCTTCCCTTCTCTGGGAATCCAGTCAGTTACCCTTAATGACCAGCGGTTATCCTGTCTACGCGCTACATGCCCTGCCCATGTCCATTTCTTCTTCTTGATTTCAGCTATGATATCCTTAACCCCCGTTTGTTCCCTAATCCACTCTGCTCTCTTCTTGTCTCTTAAGGTTACACCTACCATTTTTCTTTCCATTGCTCGCTGCGTCGTCCTCAATTTAAGCTGAACCCTCTTTGTAAGTCTCCAGGTTTCTGCTCCGTAGCTAAGTACCGGCAAGATACAGCTGTTATATACCTTCCTCTTGAGGGATAGTGGCAAACTACCTGTCATAATTTGAGAGTGCTTGCCAAATGTGCTCCACCCCATTCTTATTCTTCTAGTTACTTCAATCTCGTGGTTCGGCTCTGCGGTTATTACCTGCCCTAAGTAGACATAGTCTTTTACAACTTCAAGTGCACTATTACCTATCTCGAAGCGCTGCTCCTTGCCGAGGTTGTTGTACATTACTTTCGTTTTCTGCAGATTAATTTTAAGACCCACCTTTCTGCTCTCCTTGTCTAGCTCCGTAATCATGAGTTGCAATGCGTCCCCCGAGTTACTCAGCAATGCAATGTCATGGGCGAAGCGCAGGTTACTAAGGTATTCTCCATTGACTCTTATCCCTAACTGTTCCCATTCTAGGCTTCTGAAAACCTCCTGTAAGCACGCGGTAAATAGCATTGGGGAAATTGTGTCCCCCTGCCTTACACCCTTCTTGATTGGTATTCTGTTGCTTTCTTTATGAAGCACTATGGTAGCAGTTGATCCCCTGTAGATTTCTTCCAGAATGTTTATATATACTTCATCTACGCCCTGATTCCGCAGTGTTTGCATGACGGCTGATATTTCTACTGAATCAAACGCTTTCTCGTAATCTATGAAGGCTATGTATAGGGGTTGGTTATACTCTGAGCATTTCTCTATTACCTGATTGATAGTATGAATGTGGTCAATTGTTGAGTAGCCTGTTCGAAATCCTGCTTGTTCCTTTGGTTGATTGAATTCTAATGTTTTCTTTACTCTGTTAGCAATTACCTTTGTAAATAGCTTGTATACTACAGAGAGCAAGCTGATCGGCCTGTAATTCTTCAAGTCTTTGTCATCTCCTTTCTTATGTATTAAGATGATGTTAGCGTTCTTCCAAGACTCTGGTACTCTTCCCGTCAGGAGACACCTCGTAAACAGGGTGGCTAGTTTTTCTAACACAATCTGTCCTCCATCTTTCAGCAGATCTGATGTTACCTGATCCTCACCAGCAGCTTTGCCCCTTTGCATGCTCTCCAAAGCTTTCCTGACTTCTTCTATCATTACTGGTGGGGTGTAATCTGGGTTACTGCTAGTTCTTATAGTATTAAGGCCGTGGTTGTCACGGCTACTGTACAGATCTCTGTAAAACTCCTCTGCTATTTTAACTATCCTATCCATATTGGTAGTTATTTTGCCTTCTTTGTCCCTTAGTGCATACATCCGACTTTTGCCTATCCCAAGTTTCCTCTTCAATGCTTTGACACTTCCTCCGTTTTTCAGAGCCTGTTCAATTCTCTCCATGTTATACCTTCTTACATCGCATACCTTACGTCTATTAATCAACTTCGAAAGCTCTGCCAGTTCTATTTTGTCTGTTGTACTTGACACTTTCATGATTTGACGCTTCTTAATTAGGTTCTTCGTTTCCTGGGAAAGCTTGCCAGTGTCCTGTCTAACTACCCTGCCTCCAACTTCCACTGCACACTCCGTATTGATACTCATTAGATTATCATTCATTGTATCTATGCTAAGGTTCGTTTCCTCACTAAGAGCCGAGTACCTGTTCTGCAGCGACACTCTGAATTCCTGTACTTTCCCTCTCAGTGCTAGCTGATTGATTGGCTTCTTGCGTATCAGTTTCTGTCGTTCCTTCTTCAAGTCTAGGCGAATTCGAGACCGTACTATTCTATGGTCACTGCATCGTACCTTGCCAATCACTTCCACATCCTGCACGATTCCAGGTTGTGCACTCATTATAAAGTCTATTTCGTTCTTATTTTCGCCATTAGGGCTCCTCCATGTCCACTTGCGGTTTTCTCGTTTTCGGTAGAAAGTATTCAAAATCCGTAAATTATTGCGTTCTGCGAATTCTACTAGTAGCTCTCCTCTGGCGTTTCTAGTACCGATGCCATAATCTCCTACTGCCTGGTCTCCAGCCTGCTTCTTCCCTACCTTTGCATTAAAGTCGCCCATCACTATAGTATACTGTGTTTTTACCTTACTCATTGCCGATTCCACGTCTTCATAGAAGCTTTCAACTGAAGCGTCATCATGGCTGGATGTAGGCGCGTAAGCCTGTACTACCTTCATCTTGTATCTTTTATTCAGTTTAATTACGATACCTACCACCCTTTCATTAATGCTATAGTATTCCTCTATGTTGCCAGCTATGTTTCTGTGAATTAGGAACCCCACTCCCAGTTCTCTTCTGTCTGCCAAGCCCCTGTAGCAAAGGACGTGCCCATTCTGTAGCACCGTATAGGCCTCATCTGTCCTCCTAACCTCACTGAGCCCTATTATATCCCATTTAACACCCTCTAGCTCCTCGAATAGTACAGCTAGACTTCCCTCACTAGATAAGGTTCTAGCATTAAACGTTGCCAAGTTCAGGTTCCAATGGCGGCCTGTCCGGATCCAGAGATTCTTAGCACCCTCTGCTGCGTTGCAGATCTGACCGCCGCCATGGTCAGTTGCTTCGCAGCTGCTGGGGACTGAGGGCCGTGAGTTATTTGACGTAAGCTACGTGACGCCAACGGGCAAATAATGAGTGTTCCACATTCACATCAACGACAACAGGTGGTACTGACAAGCTCCGATGTTTCAATGCACATACCGCATAAAGTGGGCGGGAAGGATAGCCGCCGTGGTTGCTCAGAGCATCGGACGAATTATTCGAAGTTCGCAAGTTCAGTCCCTGCCCCTGGAAAGTTATCTTTTCGTCCACTTTTCTTTCTTCACAACTAGGTTACATTTACTTCTTATAACATTTCTTATACATGGCATAATTGTCTGTCAATTCTCATTATTCTGTCAAACAAGGATTTTAACAAATTACCGAAGAGATTTTTTTTTCGCAAAACATGCGACACCGATAATTAGTTGCTGTTCCTTTGACTAATTTTATGTTGCTAGTCTTTTCTTTCTTGTAACACGCGTATATATGTTGCTATGGCAGAAAAATAAACAGTTGCAAACTCAGAGCCATCTCTAATCTATGTGCGTCCTCGTTCCATGCGCTGTGAAATGTTGAAATCATGCTACATAAATTAGCCCAATGCTCAGCCTTAGTGCGCACGAACACTATCAATGCCTTCCTGTTTAGTAACTGCCCTATTATTTGTGTACTAGTCTCTAGCCAGGAAAGAACTAACGCCAAACTTGGGCGTGATTAAGTCAATCAAGTGTATTTGCTAAGATTAGAAGCAAGTAGCGCTAGACAAGACAAAACTACAGGCAGTCGACGCCCTGCGTCTCGATCAGTCACTTGTATACTGCCTGTTTCCGTAATGATTAACCTACAGCCCAGGTTCATGAGCTCAGGCGTTTACCGAGTTCCTAATGTTTTTTAGGTTTTCTAAACGTGCCTTTTATGTAGGAACACATGAGTTCATCCATAACAAAATATGTTCACCTGCCATTGCTGCAATTATACCGCAACACCCGCGCCTTAGCTCATATCAGCGCAACATCGCACATGTCAATTGTGTATACAGTCATATTCCAGCATGCCTTTGGTAACCTTTTCTGAGAACCATGACAGACAATAAATCAGCTAGAAGCAGTTTTTTGGTAGTGTCCGACACAACTTGTGGATAGATCAGAAAGTGCTTACACGAGCAATTTCCGCGAGGATGTCCACCAGGCAATCTTCTGCCAAAGTGGCACATGGTGTGTTGGGAAGGCAGAGCTCCTGTGGAGTAGTCAATGAGCTTTTAGGGGCGAAGCTCCTTATGTGTTTAGAAAAAGTGGGTAACGATTTAGAGTACTAGGTACTCTACTATGGGAGAGCATATAGCCGTCCCGTGGGGGTACATTGCTGGACGGCTTCCGGTTTTGTGCACCAGCGTATGGCGTGGCTTGTGCGTCCCTTGCAGGACAGTATTACCAGTGGCACATACCCGAAATAGTGGTCCTTACGATTTTGACCTTTAAGGTGGTTCCGGTGAGAGATTTCTTCTGGGCGTTGTTGAACAATAAAAGATAGTGCTCAATTCACATGTTAATGGCTGCTAAGGGGGAATGAGAGACATGAGCATTCGGCCTTTAGGTAACGCGCACGCTGCGATCCCCATTAGCAGCTATTGGCTTGTACATTGAGCCCGATCTGACAAGAAAGGGTTGCTACGTTATACTCGCTGGGTGTAACCTCCTTGGTTTTAGAAAGGTTTAGCGAGCGTTGGGCCACATAGCCATGAATATAGTGAACTAGTATATACCATGAACTCGAGGTGGTTAAAGGTGGGAAGTAAACCCGAAGCGCAAGCCGTAAGAAAGTGTGCATGTGCCACCTCCCGTTTAGTCCTTGAAATGTCCGCTGGATGGCGGTGCTGCTATATGAAGAACATATGATGAAAAGATGCGAGATGGTGGTACTTAAAGTGCTGAATAGATGGACGAACGGACACACAGACAGATGCATGGATGGATGCATGAACGGACGCAGGCGCGGATGCATGGACGAACGCCGGGACGGACGCACGAACAGACGCACGCACGGACGGGTGTATGGACGCATGGACGGTTACACAAACGTACGCAGGAACGAACGGAAGCAAGAACGAGTGGACGGACGAATGCTTCGCCCCACTCCCCATCATTCACTCCGTGGATATGCTGCAATTTTTTTAATCCCTCGAGTCTTAACGTACACACTCGGACGCAAGTGGTGTTTTGCCGGTTCATGGGTCTAGTGGTCAAGAAAGAGCACGATAAAGGAACACGAGCGGAGCTCTAGCTGGTATTTATAATGTTGAAAGACTACGGACACAAACGCAGACCTAAGAGGGGTCAAAACACTGATGCCGATGGCAATACTGCACTACAAGAAACTTTGCTGCATCCCGCTTTACAGATTCCTTATTTTCTGCGTAAGACTGCAGCTAACCACGCTAGTGAAGGCACGGCTTTATTCGATGGTTCCACAAGGGAGCCACATTCAAACTAGAATGGAACAGTTATGGCTTGTTTGCGCTGAATGCTTGCAACCAAAAACAAATCGCACACCTATCTTGAATATATGATTTATGTAAAAAGGAATTATGACAGACTGCCCAGTATTTAAATACTTATTAGGATTAATCACTAGTCCTCGATAGACAAAGCCAATGTCTTTCCTGAAATGCAATATCCAATGCCTTCAAAATTGTAAGATGATTTTCCATTTCCAGGCAGTTGGCCACAATTCGAGCGGAAATAGTGTTGAAGAAAAACTCTTCAGAAATAAAAAAAGAAAGAGAAACCTTAAAGCCCCCTTTTTGTTAGTCACAACACTAGAACTAGCTCACAAGAGACATGGAAAGCATAGGGGTTGGTATTTATATTAGCTATCATGTAAATGTGGAAAAAATGGACAAAAGGTACTTGCAGCCGGCAGGAATCAAACCCGCGGCCTTCAAATAAAGCGTCCGATGTTATACCAAATGAGATACAGCGGAAAGCATCCTCTCGTCCACTTTCTGGAATAGACATATGCATACAAATCTGGGAGCGTTAGCCAGCGTCACTGATAGCTACGACGTAGCTGAGGAAAACTTGCTGCATGCTGGCATCCCGAAGCAGGCGTGATGTTTACGAACTGGCAGCTGACCAACAATGCATAGTATACGAGCATAAGACATCCAGTCGACCAAAACGAGACTGTTGCTACGAACGAAAGTAGAAACTCGTGGAGTCGTTCTTTTTATGTTAAGCACAACATGAATTAGAACAAATTAATCAGACTCGCACTAACAGTGACACGTAACAGCCGTAAATTCAGAGGAGGAGACCCTTCAGAGCCAGGTTCTGAGATTGCTGTTAGCGTATGTGCACATCACTGTAGAAAATCACATGCCAAAATATGAAAAAAAACCCGTTAAATGTAGACATTGCACAATAATATACTGTTTACAGAATAATTGACTACGGCCACCAGTATGTTACCTCTACTGTGCACTTGCGTAAGTAAACTCACTGAAAGTTAGGAACGGTCATTTTTGAAGTATTGTAAGAGACAAGCATAAAGAAAGAGGCAAATTAACGTATTTTGGAAAGTGCCCCGCGTGCTTCAGTAATAAACTAGCTATTACGGGGCGCACGCGAATGCAAGGCAACGAGCAGCACCCAGAAACGAAAACGCTGTCCACGAAATGCACGTGCCCCACATGGCCGCGGCAAACGAAGAGCCCAAGTTTCTGACTGCGAGCTTATCAACGCAACGAGAAGTAAAACGTCAAGTCACTATACGGTGCATGGTCAGCACCTCGAAGCCTTCCGACGAGACAACATTTGAGAGAACAATGGCTGCACTTAAAGCTTGAAGCAAGGCGGACCTTGGCGCCCTGCTGTACTCACAGAAATACAAGAGTAACGCTTACTCGATGCAATGCCGGTAGCACGTCCACGTTGATGACTCCGTCGGTGATAATGCGGAATATACGCAGGAGTGGCACGTGGCATGTCAATACGTACGTACTACGTCAGCGCTCCTGGAATTAAAGCAAAACTTTGTAGTTAGAAATCAAGCGTAAAAACCTAATGCGCGCGTCTCACGAATAATGATTGAGCGCAAAGTCATGGCTGGTCCATTTGCACTAATATAGCAGCCTAGTTTCAGCGGGAAAATAAAGGGGGCAAGAGGTCAATATGTGCAAATGAATCACGTAAACCATGGAAAAAATCCGAGCTAGAATGGGCCAGTGAATGAACGCGACTAAACTTTAAACAGCGGGAGGCCGCATTGCGACCCCCGAAAACCACATCACGTACCAGCAACAATACTGGCACGAAATGATGGCTGCTAGTGAGCCACGGGCATTCCGGGTCGGGTCTACTTCCCGTTGACACAGGCCTAACTGAGCTACTTCAGCTAACCGCGGGAGCCTGCTCTGTGCTTCAGGGAGTTAGACCTGGGGTGGCACTATTAAAAAAAACCCACTCTCTAAAGTTTCGCACCACCTTAAGCTTCAGTTGAACACGTTGCCGGCTTGTCACGATAGGGGGATCACCAGTGCGAAGCTCCATAAGTTCAGGTACAGTCCACTGGTGAAGTCCACACACACACACACACACACACACACACACACACACACACACACACACACACACACACACACACACACACACACACACACACACACACACACACACACACACACACACACACACACACACACACACACACACACACACACACACACACACACACACACACACACACACACACACACACACACACACACACACACACACACACACACACACACACACACACACACACACACACACACACACACACACACACACACACACACACACACACACACACACACACACACACACACACACACACACACACACACACACACACACACACACACACACACACACACACACACACACACACACACACACACACACACACACACACACACACACACACACACACACACACACACACACACACACACACACACACACATAAAAACAAAAAGGGTTCAAACGCCTTTCGTACGTATTACGACTATCGCACGCGCCGTGCCTGAAGCAAGCCATTCCACATGGCGCCGGCGAACTGTTTTCTACAGAATACGCAGCGCGACCTGCAGCGAATGAAAAATGAAGGTGGGCAGCCCGCGTGAAACATGTTTTAACGGCAATTCTAAGATATTTGCGCATGCGCTGTTGCAGCCACATCTTGTGGCGCCATTACGTCATGGGATCATTCTTTGCCGTCTTATCGGTGAGATCTCCGCGTGGCGTACTGCGGAGGAAAGAAAGCAAAGGAAAGATGTACAAAATACATCGCAGGATATGGACAGCACGGCGCATGATCTTCGTTCTCAAACAGGGACGGAAGCGCCTAAACAGCGGAGCTGAAGCAGTTGGATCGCTTATATGCGGTCGCCTTATCGCGCACACTGTGCGCTCTTGAAATTCAACCAAATAACTAGCATGGCTTGCAAACATGTGAAGAACATTAGAAAATAATGAAGCTAGTTATATTTGTAGTCATTGCTTCAACCTTTGTCGTGCCACCGTTCTTCTTTTTTTTTATCTGCTGCAACATAAAACCATGTATACATTATGGCTCCTTTACTCATACCTCAAGCCCGCCTTTTTGGTACATGGCTACTGCGTCCTGCTGATGTTCCGAAGGACGTGGGTTTGATGCCGGCCGTGACGGTTGCATTTAAATGCTTGAGTGCGTTAAAAACTAAATTGGCAGAGCCATAAGTACGGCGTACCTCACAATCATATATGCGTTTCGGCTCGTGAAATGAAAGATACAGATATTGTAATGTAGATGTAGGGGAGCTCGGGCATGAGTGCGTGTGCGGCTTAGTAGGGAGATAAAGAACAGCCGGCCTGCAGCAAAAGCGGTGTCTCCGAGTTTTTTCAATCATTGCACTATGTATATATATATATATATATATATATATATATATATATATATATATATATATATATATATATATATATATATATATATATATAAGTGCTGGTAGTCTCAGTAAACCGTCAACTGTAACTCTTACTGCAAGGCATTTTGGTGGCTTATTTGTTTAGAAATTGTTCTAGCGTGAGTATACCACACGCAGGGATTGCGCAACACCGGAAGACATGCTGCGTACAAGTTAGCTTCTCCTTTGTAAAACTATAAACGTGGCAAAGCACACTTTACAAAAAAAAAAAACCAACTGTGGTATCAAAATGTTTTTTTTCCCCTCTGGTGGTTTATAGGTTAATAGACAGACAGCAGCAGCATTATGATTAAGCAGAACTTACATGCTTTTTTGGAAGCGTAGTTTTTGAAGTTCTCAAGATAGAAACACAAAACTGTCGCATATATATATATATATATATATATATATATATATATATATATATATATATATATATATATATATATATATATATATATATATATATATATATATATATATATATATATATATATATATATATATATATATGATCTAACATACAGTAATGCCAAGGAATGTACAGGGGAAGTTATTAGAACCAATGGAATGTCCACGGCTGGTTATTTTTTCATCCACTTTTCTTTCTTCTTATTTACATTCCTTGGTTCTAATAACTTCCCCTGTACATTCCTTGGCATTACTGTCTTTTAGATCTCATTATTATTGTGTTAAAACACGGAAAGACGAGCCCTTAAGTATACACTTCTTTCCCCCATATATATATATATATATATATATATATATATATATATATATATATATATATATATATATATATATATTGTGAGCATTATTTATGCGTCCCATCTTTTCATCCATACATACTCATCATCACCAGTCAAGTTTAGGTTGTGGGGCTCATACTCGGGTCAGTAAAGGAGAGTCTTGAGTGTACTCGACGCCATCTTACAAGTGGTGGAGAGTGCTGCCCGCTTCCAGCGTCCTCTCGCGTTCTCGAACACCCCAGCGTCTTCTAGAATACATCCCTGGAGCTCCGTTGAGGCCGCCGCTTAAACGACCTGGGTCCGGTAATGTCGCAAGCCGCCCAGTCCAGCGTGCCAGCTTCGCCACCGCTCCCACCGCCAAGAAACCCTTCTCACCTGGTCACCAGCCCTCAAAAGGATCCTCCGCTGTTCGCAGGACTTCCGGGTGAAGACGTTGAAGACTGGCTCGAGGAGTATGACCGCGTGAGTGTTATCAACAACTGGGATGAGCCTGCAAAACTCACCCACGTGGCATTCTACTTGAGCGGCGTCGCAAAAACGTGGTTTTTCAACCACGCCACAGATTTTCCGACATGGCCCACCTTTACACGTCAGCTCCGCCAAATTTTTGTCAACCCGTCAGTGCGCTCGGATATCGCCAAAAAGAGGCTTGGTGCACGTGTTCAACGCCCTGGCGAGTCTTACACTTCTTACATCGAAGATGTTCTCGCCCTTTGCCGCCGCATCGACAACGATATGGCAGAAAACGACCGTGTGCGCCACCTGCTAAAAGGAATTGCGACTGTCGCTTTTAACGCGCTTGTGGTGCAAAATCCCCAAACCGTAGCCGATGTTGTCGCTACCTGTCAGCGCCTTGAGGAGCTTCAGACCACTCGGGTACAACCTGATATGTCTGATCTGAGCTCAAGTCATGATACAACAGAGCTGCGTGCACTGATCCGCAGTATCATCCGCGAGGAACTTTATGCACAGGCTTCACCTCGCCACCTTGACATTCGAACGACGCCACCTGCTACTAGTTTACGGGACGTCGTGAGGGAGGAACTGGCCTTGATGACTAGTACACCAGCTCCGAGTTCACATCCCATGCCCAGTTATGCTCACGTTGCTGCAACGACACCTGCGCCCCACCAGAGCCTGGCCTCGATGACTGTCACACCTGTCCCGAGCTCATATCCTGTGGCCATGCCAACGTATGCTCAGGTTGCTGCTAGGACACCTGCACCCCAGCAAAGCCCAATGCAGCTACCAGCGTCCGAAGTGCATGGTTCGCTCAACTCACTCGCACCACGACCATCTTCCCAGCCTTACAACGCCTGGCGCAGTTCGCGACCGACTTGCTTCTATTGCGGCTTCCGTGGTCATATTTGAAGGTTTTGCCGACGCCGTAAGCAAGACGAACGACGAAGCTACGATAACATTGAACGGGACGACTTCTATGCGACTAGACCACCCTATCGTCGGCTGTATCCGAATAGCACACGTCGGTCGCCGTCTCCGCAGAACTTTGACCCAGTTGGCAGTTCCCGGTTCTCACGTCGTCGCTCACCTTCACCGATGCGGCGTTCCTCTTCTCCTCTCCGACCTTCTACTTCAATTCCCGACCGCCAACTGGAAAACTGAACAGTGCAGCTTCGGGAGGGAAAGCTGCATCTTTCGAACTGCGTCAAACTCCTCCGGACCGCCCATCGAATGTTTTATTGGTGTATGTTGAAGGTATACAGACAGAGGCACTGGTGGACACAGGCGCATCACTTTCCGTAATTCGTGCAGACTTTTGTACCCGCTTGAAGAAAGTTAGGACGCCCTACGATGGTTCTCCCCTTCGTTGCGCAGATGGAGTCCCTATTCAGCCTTCAAGTGTTTGCACAGTCCGCGTTTTCATAGATGGCATCCTTCACCACATTCAGTTTCTTGTACTACCTTTGTGCACTCACACAGTAATTTTAGGATGGGACTTCCTTTCTTCGGCATCAGCTTTCATATCGTGTCGTCAGCGAGTCATTCAAATGTCAGCTACTGAGAGTTCATCGGATGTCGATCCATACAGCTTCCGTTTCGTTGCTGCCACTGATTGTTTCATTTCGCCAGGAGATGAACAACTTCTAACGATCGCTTCGGATACTATAGTTAATGGTGACGTGTTCATAGCTCCATCAGTTCGCTCCAAACCTGCAGGGCTTACCATAGCACCCGGCCTTGTGCGGTTTAACGACGGTAAAGCATTGGTCACCGCCTTGAATCCAACTTCTTCGCCAGTGATGCTCCCCCAGGGCACTGCTGTGAGCTGCTTCGCTGACAGTGAGCCCTTTTCGCTGGTTCCCCTTCACGCAGAATCACCGCCTTTGTCTGCTACTACTGATATCAAGGCTACCACTGTTACCTTAAATGACACCATAAGTCCTCACCTAACTGCCGAGCAAAAGAGAGACCTCTTAGACCTTCTCCAAAAGCACAGCCTTTCGTTTGATGTACATTGCAAAGTTCTGGGCCGCACCTCCGTTGCAGAGCACAGCATCGAAACCGAAGGCAGCTCCATTGTACGCCGCCGCCCATACCGTCTCTCTTCGGCAGAACGGCAAATAATTGAGGAGAACGTCGCCGACATGCTCAAACGGGATATTATTCGACCTTCATCCAGCTCCTGGTCGTCTCCAGTGGTGTTGGTCCGGAAAAAGGATGGCTCTGTCCGCTTTTGTGTTGATTACAGAGCGCTCAATAAGATCACGAAAAAAGACGTATATCCGTTGCCACGCATAGATGATGCCCTGGACTCCCTACAAGGCGCAGAATATTTCTCCAGCCTTGACCTCCGATGCGGGTATTGGCAAATACCTATGCGCGAAGCAGACAAGGAGAAAACAGCGTTTGCGACGCCTGACGGGCTTTACGAATTTAACGTCATGCCCTTTGGCTTATGCAACGCTTCAGTAACATTCGAGCGCATGATAGATACCGTCTTACGTGGTCTCAAATGGAAAACCTGTTTATGTTATTTAGACGACATCGTCATTTATTCATCTACTTTTTCTCAGCACCTTAAGCGATTGGACGAAGTTCTAACGTGCATTTCGAACGCTGGCCTACAGCTCAATACAAAAAAGTGCCACTTCGCCAGCACAAGCATCAAAGTATTGGATCACCTTGTGAGCAAGGACGGCGTTCGACCCGACCCCGACAAGGTTGCTGCCGTAATTAGTTTTCCATGTCCGCGCAATCAAAAACAATTGCGAAGTTTCATGGGCCTGGCGTCTTACTTCCGCCGCTTCATCCGTCACTTTGCTGCCATTGCGGGGCCGTTACACAAGCTTCTGCGTCAGGGACGGATTTCACGTGGACTGACGAGTGCGAGTGTGCTCTCCAAGCCCTTAAGCGTGCTTTGACATCAGACCCCGTCCTCCGTCACTTCGAAGAGAGTGCACCCACTTTCCTGCACACAGATGCCAGCGGCCACGGAATCGGTGCTGTCCTCCTCCAGCGCGACGACACTTCACGTGAGAGAGTAGTTGCGTATGCCAGCCGCGCACTAACACCTGCAGAGCAGAACTACTCGATAACAGAGCAGGAATGTCTCGCTGTCGTTTGGGCCATCCAGAAATTCCGACCTTATCTGCATGGACGCCACTTCACTGTGGTTACCGACCACCATGCCCTATGCTGGTTGTCCTCGCTGAAGAATTTGTCTGGGCGCCTCGGTCGCTGGATACTGCGTTTGCAAGAGTACACTTTTGACGTTGTGTACAGATCCGGCAAACAGCATCAGGATGTTGACGCTCTCTCTCGCTGCCCTCTGCCACTTTCACCTCCAACCACGCATCCTGAATGCCCCTCAGGTGATCAAGCGGCTTCCTCTTCACTCACGTTATCACCCCTGGCAGTTGCTGGGTCGCTACCTTTAAACAACAGCGCCAAGTTTGCCGCGTACCAACGTGACGACCCCTACTGTAACCGCATCATCGGATACTTGAATGGCTCGCCTTCTCCACCTAATGCCAAACTACGTCGTCAGCTACGGCTGTTCAAGCTAGAGAACAATGTCCTGCGGCACTATACTTACAATGCGGATGGGCATCGGTGGGTGCCAGTACTTCCCCGTTCGCTGCGAAAACAAGTTCTCGAAGCATTGTACGACGAACCATCAGCTGGACACTTGGGATTTCAAAAGACCTACAACCGCGTTAGGAGCCGTTTCTTCTGGCCTGGTCTTTCTACCTTTGTGGCTAATTATATCGCTTCTTGCGCACTTTGTCAACGCCGGAAACGACCAACTTCAGCTCCTGCTGGCTTATTACAACCCATTCCATGTCCCGACACACCTTTTGCCGTTGTCGGAATAGACCTCGTCGGGCCACTTCCCGTAACGCCAGCGGGCCACCGCTGGATCGTCACAGCCGTCGACCACCTCACACGATACGCGGCGACCGCTCCTCTACGCACTAGCTCCGCCTCAGACGTTGCCGCCTTTTTTTAGAAGCCATTGTGTTGCGTCATGGTGCACCTCGCACGTTGTTAAGTGACCGAGGAAAGGCCTTCATGTCGACAATTTGGACGAAATTCTAAAAACTTGTGGCACAGTTCATAAGACCACATCCGCTTACCACCCGCAGACAAATGGGCTGACAGAGCGATTCCACCGGACTCTAATCGACATGATATCCATGTACATCGGACCGAACCACGATAATTGGGACAATATCTTGCCGTTCGTAACATTTGCACACAACACCGCTGTTCAACGAACCACCGGGTATTCACCTTTCTTCCTCGTCTATGGTCGTGCGCCGACATTCACCATTGACGCCTCTTTCTTCAATGCAATGACAAAAACGTCGACGACTACGCCAGAACATTTCGTCTCCAGGTTTGCTGAGGCCCGGCAACGTGCTCAACTCAACGCGGAGGCCAGTCAACAAGACCGCAAGCAACGCTATGACAGCTTTCGTCGAGACGTCACCTTCCGTCCTGGAGATGAAGTACTACTTTGGACGCCTGTTCGCACACCCGGATTGTGTGAAAAGTTTCAGTCTCGCTTTCTAGGACCTTACGTTGTTTGTGAACGAACATCTCCTGTCAATTACCTTGTCACTCCCGTCGAGGGTTCCTCGGACCGTCGTTACCGTGCCTCCGAGATAGTCCACGTTTCACGTCTTAAACCCTTTGTGCGCCGTACCTTTCCCGCCTAAGTCTCGGCCGGGCCGGCCGCTCAAGTGCGCGGGGAAAATAAGTGTGAGCATTATTTATGCGTCCCATCTTTTCATCTGTACATACTCATCATCACCAGTCAAGTTTAGGTTGTGGGGCTCATACTCGGGTCAATAAAGGAGAGTCTTGAGTGTACTCGACGCCATCTTACAATATATATATATATATACATATAATCCTCCACTACGGCGTCTCTCATAATCAAATAGTGGTTTTGGGACGTTAAACCCCACAAATCAATCAATCAACGGATGATACATGGCGTCAGTAGAACACCAGCTTATTTTGACTCTTCGTCGTCATCATCTTCCTTTCCCCCAATTCACCCATGAAGCGTCACACGTTTCCCCTCCCCCTGAAAGAGCGTCAACTTATTGGGACAATAGTAGCGACGCAGTTTGTTGACGTGCACAATGTCAGTAGTTCTGCTTAACGGTGCTGCACATCGGTCGATCTCATAGTTCACAGGAGAGACTCTGGGAAGAATTGTGTAAGGCTCTTCTATGACTGAACTGAGCTTTCCTTTGTTCGGGTGCAAAGGTGTTTCGTAGAGGAGCAATTCGCCAGGTTGGAGATTTTGTGGTAGAAATTTTTGTCGTAGATTACCTTGTTGTTCTCATGATAGGCAAGCGTGTTCTTGATTGCACTTTTCCTTGCTTCTTGCACACTCTCCATTGGTGCGTCTAAAATTGTGTCGTATGAAGGGATTCTATACATGAGGTACGATGGTGAATATCGTGTTACTTCATGTGGGGTTCTGTTGTATTCATCGACGACACACGAAAGATGTTTGGCCCATGACTTCTGTGGCTGCTCATTCATTTTGCACTTTAGCCGGGTTACAATAGTCTGATTCGTACGTTCATTCATGCCATTACATTGAGGCTGTTGGGAGGATGTGAACAATTGGTGGACACCATTGCGTTTTAGAAACTGTTTGAATTTTCCACCTGTGAAAGCTGGTCCACGATCAAATAGGAAATTCTTGGTTTTCCTGCAGCAAAGATGGCAGTGATGCACGAAATGTATGTGTCACAAGTTTCGTTCTTGTGGGGAAACGCCCAGACATACGATGTATAGCGTGGTCGATCGCCAAGTGAATAAACTTCTTTGTCAAGCCGTATCCTGAAAAGCCACCTATAGTGTCGATTTCTAAACAATCAAAGCGTTGTTCTGCAGATGGTAGTCACTCGAGAGATCTGAATCTCTTGGTTTTCGGCTTCTTGCAACGCTGACATATGTCACAGTGGCGGACGTAGGATGAAACGTCTCTGATGATTTCCGGTCAATAGTAGGATTATGACAACAAGCCCAGCATTTTCTTTACTCCGACGTGTCCGAACTGACAGTGTGCTTTCTGCAGAAGGCCCAGTCGAAACTTGAGAGGAACGTACACTTTGCGAATTCCTTTACGTGCCGCTATGTACTTGCAGCGAGGGCGGTCATCCTGGTAAGTTTGAAGTTCTGGTAATGAAAGGAGTTGAACCATAGGGCTTCATGAAAATTCGTCCGCCTCGATGTTTTCACTGCCTTTTTGATGTTGAATGTTAACATCATACATCTACATCTTCAGAGACCATCGAAAGAGCCGGCCATGGGGGTGTTTTATGTTTTTGAGCCATTGTAAAGCAGCATGATTGGTGACAACAGTGAATGGTCGTCCATGGAGATAGCAGTGCCACTTGTCAGCAGCCTCAATTATAGCGAGGCATTCGAGCTCTGTAATGGCATAATTTAATTAGTGCGTCAGTAGCTTACGCGAGTGATAAGCAATGGGGTGTTATTTACCATCATGATCTCGTTGCTTCAGAACTGCACCTGCGCCTACGTTAGATGCATCGAAATAAAGAATGTATAGTTGCTCACGAAAAAAAATCGTAAAATGGGTTCTTTGGTCAGACCGTATTTCATGTTCTCAAAAGCTTGTTCATGAGGAATCCTTATCCCATGGTGTGTCCTTCTTCAACAGCTTCGTAAGTGGGAAAGCTATGTCACTGGAGTGCGGTATAAACTGGCGGTAAACGTTGGTGGTGCCTAAAAAACGGTGAAGCTCTTTCGGAGATTTCGGTCTTGGGAATCGCAACACAGCTTCTATGTTTCTTCACATAGGCGACACCGTACCGTGCGACACTCTGTGACCCAGGTATTCAATAGAATCTTAGGAAAAATGGCACTTTTTCAGTTTAAGTTTTATATTCTCCATTTTTAGGGCATGAAATAGAGCTTGGAGGTGCTGTAGGTGCTGAGTAAATGTGTCGGAGAAGAATACAATATAAGCAAAGTAATTATTTACATTATTTAAGTTATTTTTTCTGATAACTGATTTCACAGCTCTTTTTAATGTAGCAGGAGCATTTCTCAAGTCGAAAGGGATAAAAAGCCACTCATAATGGCCATTAAGCGCGATGAAAGTTGTTTTTGGGGTGTCCTCTGGGTTCATTTTGACCTGCCAATAGCCTGATGTGATATCCCATGTCGAAAAAGGTTTCGATTTTCCCAGGTAGTCTAGAACATCATACTATACGCGGAATAGGTTGGTAGTCAGGCACAGTGAGAGAGTTAAGCTTCCGATAATCAATGCATAAACGTGTGCGTCCTTCACCTTTTTTCTCTGCAAGAATGACGGGAACCGCGTATGGGGAAAAAGATGGACGCACTACACCTTGCTTGAGAAGTAAGTCCACTTGCCTGACAATTTCCTCTTTGCCAGGGAGCATTGATACGGTGGTCTGTGGATAGGGACGTTGTTGCTGAGGGAAACGCAGTGTCGTTAATCCGCGATACATCCGAAGTCCATCTGAGACTTTGAGAAAACGTCTTCGTGACTGTGGAGCACCTCTCTCAAAGCAGCTTGTTGCAATGGTGGAAGGTGCGTGACATCTACGGCTTGGAGTGGGGTTGTATCGGCGCTGAAGGCACACTTTTGAGTTTGAAAGGAATTCTGCAGAGCTTCGTTGTCTTGAAGCAAAGTCATCGTGTTGAAGTTCAGTGACAGGTTGAAAAAGGAGGCGTTGTCGAGGCATAGCAAGAATTCAGTCTTCATGCCTGGTAGAACGTGTGCTTGGACTGCCTGCTTTATCTTCATTATTTCTAACTGTATGTGTACGTGGCCCAAAGTTTTAGGGGCGAAGCTCCTTAGGGCGTGGGCTGTGCGTCCCCTGTAGCCTGTATGTAGCCACCTCTAGTTTAGTTCTTGCAGTGTTCACTAGATGGCGGTACCGTCCCCTGTATGTAGCCACCTCTAGTTTAGTTCTTGCAGTGTTCACTAGATGGCGGTACCGTCTCCTGTATGTAGCCACCTCTCGTTTAGTTCTTGTAGTGTTTACTAGATGGTGGTACTTGTAGCTGATGATGAAAAGATGCAAGATGTTATAAACTAGAAAGCGGTACTTGTAGTTGATGAAAGACGTGAGATCTTATAAAATAGGAATGATGTCACATATGGCGCGTGTCATTGGTTGAAGGCAATCGTTCGATTTAGTGCGGCGACGTACGCTAGGGGGAGCGATGTAATAAAATCGAGTGGGCAAAATGTACAGAGGATTCATGGTTTACCAGGTTTACCTCCGGAGCTTCGCCCACTCATCATCATTCACTTCGTGGATATGGCGGAATTTTTTCTGGTTGAGGTGACTTGTTGGACACTTATGCATGGATCCTTGAGCAACTGCAGCTTGAGTTTTTTAACACAACTTCAGTGATACAGGTAATAGTCGCTCCTGTATCCAGAGTTGCGTTCACCATGTGTCCGTTCACAAGTGCACCAAAATGTATTAATGAAACTTTGGGCCGCCCTTTTCGTTTCCCTGGTTGTCAGTTAGAGCAGACACCATTTCACGACGAAGGCACTCATTGTGCCAATGAAACTGATTCGGCAAACCAGCAGATGCACAATGTCGGCACTCACTGAGGGGTGCGCATCGATCCTGCAGGGAGCCATGGTCGCGTAGAATGAGGCTCTCGATGC
This sequence comes from Rhipicephalus microplus, assembly GCF_043290135.1. Classification (NCBI taxonomy): domain Eukaryota; kingdom Metazoa; phylum Arthropoda; class Arachnida; order Ixodida; family Ixodidae; genus Rhipicephalus; species Rhipicephalus microplus. Next base: position 172,869,727 of record NC_134700.1, on the reverse strand, counting down.
ATGAGCTGCCGTTATGACGAGTGTTGGGAAGCATCTCTGTGGACAGAGTCTTCCGCTTGAAACGCAGCAGCAAGCCACTTGGCCGGGGTGGTGCGCGTCAATCCAGCGAGGCGCCTTTCGATCTTCTCAGGTACACCGTCGGTCAATCCTGATACTATGTGAACGTCTTTCAAGTCTGCGAGGCGACCAAGGTGCGTCTTCTCTTCGTAGTAGTGCCCAATGAGCTGCTCTCTTTTGAGCCTGCAGTGTATGAATTGGCGAAAAAGGTCGCTAACAGGTGCAGAAAATTGTACTATCATGCTCGCCTTGATGCCTTCCCACGTATCTTCTGCGTCGAAAATCTTGGTGAGGTACCAGCGGAAAGCCTGACCTTCCAGGTACTCGCTGATGCAGTCGATGCGATCTCGTTCGCACCAGCTGACGTTGCTCGCCTTCGTTTCGAAGAGATGCAACCACTTGTCAACAGGGACGTCGTCTTCAGCTCCGGTGTATTTCGGCAAGCTGATCATCTTCTTTGGTGGGCTCATGATGTTGCTGCGCTAGATCCTGTCGACTTAGTGTAACGGATGAGACATGCCGCCAGTCAGAACATCAGTTATATATATATATATATATATATATATATATATATATATATATATATATATATATATATATATATATATATATATATATATATATATATATATATATATATATATATATATATATATATATATATATATATATATATATATATATATAGCCACTAAACACGGCTGCATGAAAGAGAAGGACGAAGTGAGTTGTCGTTTGATGCTGGACTGGCGCCATCTTGCTCGACGACTTCTGTGCGTTGTAGATAGATTAATAAACAAGTTACTCATAAAATTATTGGTGGAGGTGGACGACCCCTGTACCTCGATGGAGACGCGCAGTGGTCGCACCATCAGTGACCCTCCGACTGATTCGACTACTGGTACTTCCTCTACGCCGCCCACATCAGTCCAAGCCACCACTTACGTCACACTACCACACCTCCGGGATCCCGGCACTTTCTCCGGTGATGGTACGATCGATCTTGACACTTGGCTGAACCGGTACGAGCGCGTCAGTGCTACTCACCGCTGGGATCCTACGCTCACGCTGGCCAACGTGCTTTTCTACCTGGACGGCACTCCCCGAACATGGTTTACAAGCCACGAAGCCGACATAACGAGCTGGGATCTCTTCAAAGAAAAGATACGCGACCTGTTTGGCGATTTATCTGGTCGTCAGCTCGCTGCGAAGAAGACTCTTGCCACACGGGACCAGACTTCTACCGAATTCTACGTCACTTACATTCTTGACGTCGTGGCCCTTTGTTCCAAGGCCGACCAGTGGATCTCGGAAGACGAAAATGTTAACCACTTCTTGAAAGGCATCGCCGACGATGCTTTCAACCTGCTGTTTTTTAACAACGTCTCAATCATCGACCCCATCCTTAAAGAATGCCGATGTTTCGAACAAGCTAAAGCCCGCCGCGTAGCCCAAAGCATCATGCGCCTTCCGAACACAGCAGCCACTTCTTCGTGTGACGACGCCTTCCACCAGGCCCCTCCATGTGACAACCTCACACGTATCATTCGTCGAGAGGTCGAGGAAGCACAACCGGTAGCCACGCCATTACCGACGTCTGCGCCTTCCGCGACCACGATCTCTTTGATACAAGCCGTCGTTCGTCTGCTATCGAATGTCACCTACATTCTGTTCCTGTCGTATACTCCGCTGAGCCTTCTTATCGTCCCCCTTCTGCTCCTCGCATAAAATGCAATCCGTCCGAACGGCGTACCCTTGATGACAGGCCCATATATTTTAACTGTCGACGCGTTGGTCATATCGCTCGTCACTGCCGCAGCCGCTGGGCTCAACTCACCATTATTCACCTCAGTATCACGCTACCTCTGTCCGCCAGCGGTCACCATCACTTTTTTCATCAACACCGACCAAATTTGCCGCTCCAGCAGCACCTCTGAGCAGACCTCGCTACGACCGGTCATCGTCCCCTGCTCGTCGTCAGTCCCGGTCACCCCCACAACGCCGTGCTGCCTCCCCGACCTATTCGCAGCACCTCCGACCGGAAAACTAGGCCGTGCAGCTTCTGGAGGTGGAGCTGCGTTGACGAACTTCGTAAGAAATCCTCGCTTAACGTTAACGACGAACCGGAACCTTTTGGACGTTACTGTTGACAATGATCGTGTCAGTGCATTTATAGATACTGGCATGCATGTGTCCATTCTGAGTGATAACCTTCGCCGCCGACTAAAAAAGTTGTCACGCCCGCCCTCAACCGAGCTGTACGAGTTGCCGATGGAGGAACGGCCGCAATTCTTGGCATGTGCTCTGCGCAAGCGTCTATTGGGGAGAGAAGCACTGTCGTTCTTTTCGCCGTTATTGAACACTGCCCTCATGAACTCATTCTTGATATAGATTTTCTAGCCATGCACTCTGCCCTCATAGACTTATGAGCTGGCTCTCTCCATCTCGATCTACCTCTCTTTTCCGAACCGACCAGCCCACCGCAAACCAGCCTCTGCTGCCCTGATTTCACGCACCTCCCGCCTAACTCTGTCACACATGTCGACTTATCCTCCACGCGACCAGTACCTGATGGTGATTACAGTGTGGCCTCTATTCCCGCCGTGATGCTTACGCATGAGGTTGCTGTGCCGCATATGATTCTGACGATTACGAGAAACCACACCTTCCTTCCACTGGTGCACTTCTCCCTCACCACCCAAGTTCTACCACAGGGTATCTCCCTGGCCAAAATTACCGCTCTCCATGGTGACCATGTCATGCTCTTCAGAGTTGACGATTGCTGCAGCTCAGTCAGTGGTTTCACTCCATCACGTTCTTGGGGCGCCGTCATCGAGCGAATAGTGTCATCGGATCTCACGTCTGAGCAAGCTGCAGCGCTTTGCCACGTTCTTGAGGGCTATCGTAGCATTTTGACTTTGCCAGCAACTATTTAGGCCAAATGACCATTATCACCCATCGCATAAATACTGGCCATGCAACTCCCATTCAACGACGCCCCTACCGTGTCTCTGCGTCGGAGTGAGCAATATTACAACATAAAGTCGGCAAAATGCTTGCAAAAACGTTATCGAGCCTTCATGCAGCCCATGGGCTTTTCTAGTCGTCCTTGTTAAAAAGAAGGATGGAACATGGTGCTGTTGTGTCGATTACCGTCACATCAACAAAATTACAAAAAAGACGTTTATTCTTTACCTCACATCGACGACGCCCTCGACTGCCAAAACGGTGCTACTTATTTTTCAACTGTTGACCTTCGGTCAGGCTACTGGCAGATAGCCGTCGACGAGATGGACCACGAGAAGACCGCATTCATCACTCCTGATGGCCTTCATCAGTTTAATGTGATGCCCTTTGGTCTCTGCAATGCGCCAGCCACATTTGAAAGAATGATGGACTCATTGATCCAAGGGTTGAAATGGTCCGCCTGCTTGTGTTACTTTGACGGTGTTATTGTCTTTTCGCCCACATTCGACTGGCATCTCGATCGTTTGTCAGCTATTCTGGGCGTTTTTCGTCGAGCCGAACTCCAGCTTAACGCCTCCATGTTCCACTTCGCTCTTCTTCAAATTTCCGTGCTCGGTAACTTTGTCGATGCCCAAGGCGTGCGTCCAGACCCAGAGAAAGTTCGCGCAGCAATGAACTTTCCCGTTACAAAGACCACAAAGGATGTCCGCAGTTTTGTGGGGTTGTGCTCATATTTCAGACGCTTTGTTAAGGACTTTGCGACCATTGCACGCCCCCTCACAGACCTTTTGAAGAAAGACGCCTTGTTTACCTGGGGCATTGACCAAGCGTCATCGTTTTTTCAACTTACGACACTGCTTACAAAGCCACTAATCTTGGCTCACTTCGATCCATTAGCCCCAACCGAGGTTCACACGGACGCCAGTGGACACGGCATAGGAGCTGTGCTATTGCAGCAACAACGGGGACATGACCGTGTTATAGCCTACGCAAGTCGACTGCTATCTCCAGCCGAGCGCGACTATTCCATCGCGGAGCACCAGTGCCTCGCCCTTGTATGGGCAGTCGCCAAGTTTGGTCCATACCTGTACGGGCGCTCATTCCGTGTTGTCACGGATCATCACGCGCTCTGCTGGCTAGCCTCCCTGAAGGACCCCAAGGACGCCTCGCCCGTTGGGCCCTACGCCTTGAAGAATACACGTTCTCTGTAATGTATAAAACAGGGCGTTAACATCAGGATGCGGATTGTTTATCCCGCTACCCTGTTGACGAAGCAACCGGTACTGACGCTATCACGGATGTTTTTTCCGTGTCGTAGCTGTTGAACAATGGCGAAGAACAATGTCGAGATGCTTCTTTACGAGCCATAATTGACAAACTGAAGTCAACGCCTCGCGACCCGTCCCTACGAATGTTTTTGGTGAAAGACGGGATCCTATATCACCGTAACCTTGATTCCTTTGGATCAGATTTACTTCCTGCCATACCAGCGCACCTGCGTTCCACTGTCCTACATCAACTTCATGACACTCCCATGTTGGGCCATTTGGGTGTTTCTCGCACATACGATCGGGTACGACGTCAGTTTTTTTGGCTTGGACTTTTCCGCTCTGTTCGACGCTATTTCGCCGCTTGTGAGCCCTGTCAGCGTCGCAAAACGCCGTCTGCCCTCCCGGCCGGCTACCTTCTGCCGATCGACGTTCCCACTGAACCATTCTTTCGAGTTGGTCTCTACCTGTTGGGCCCTTTTCCACTCTCCACAGCCGGAACTAAATAGATTGCTCTTGCCACAGACTACGCGACACGGTACGCAATCACACGAGCACTCCCGACCAGTTACGCTACCGACGTTGCAGACTTTCTGCTGTACGACATATTAGTGCACGGTGCTCCCCGCCAACTTCTCACTGACCGTGGCCGCACGTTCTTATCAGCTGTCGTTCATAAAATTCTGAGGTCTTACCATACCAAGCACAAATTTACTATTTATTACCATTCCCAGTCAAATGGCCTCACGGAGCGCCTCAACAGGACCCTAACCGATATGCTTGCCAAATCGGTCGCGCCAGACCACCAGGATTGGGGCATTCATTTGCCGTATGTCACGTTCGCCTCGTCACAACACTGCCGGCTATTCGCCCTTCTATCTCTTATATGGCCGGGACCCAACTCTACCCTTAGACACTTTGCTACCTGCGGCCACTGAATATGCCGGGGAAGCCATTGCCCGCGCCGTCCACGCGCGCCAAGTCACCCGTAGCCGTCTACAGGCTTCACAGGCGCACCAACAACAACTCCACAATTCTCACCATAGGGACGTGCACTTTTCCCCGGGTTCTCTCGTGCTCCTCTGGTCACCTATTCGGCGTGTGGGACTGCCTGAAAAACTGTTGTCGCACTACACTGGACCATTCCATATCGTTCGCCAAGTGACAGACGTCACGTACGAGATTGTTCCAACCGATCCAACAAAGTCATCGTCAGCTCCGAGCGACACCGTTCACGTGGCTCGGCGAAAGCCCTATTACCCCCCTTCGACATCATCTGCGTAGATTTAGTGCTTCTACCGCCGGGGGTTATGATACATAACAGTCGCTAAACGTGGCTGCATGAGTGAGGAGGACGAAGTGAGTTTTTGATTGATGCTGGACTGGCGCCATCTTGTTCGTCATGTTCTGTGCGTTGTAAATAGATTATTAAAGAAGTTACTCGCAACAATATATATATATATATATATATATATATATATATATATATATATATATATATATATATATACAATGTTTTAAATCTTGCCTCAAGGGTCCAAAAAAGGATGTTACACATGGGATAGACAAAAAAGAAAAAAAGTCACAGTTTCGCCATAAGGGCGAAGCAATGATGCAACAGCAATATATTCGAATGTTTTATGAAGCAGGACTAGCATTTTAGGAGAAATAATATTTGTAGTAAACATGCGTAAACATGCACACCCTAATTAACCAAGTTTCCTGCAGCGCCGTCAGATGACCACAACAAATCTCGTGCGTAGTGACGGCGTTGATAAACAAAGTGAGGCTGGCAGTCAACTCATTTATATCCGATCTCACGTAACTCTAAAAATAAAACATGGCTGCTATGGCTAAACTCTTGGCACCGTTTTTTCGTGTTGAGAGCGCAGACCGTAGAAGCTCCCGCTTGCAGTGGAGGCAAAAGGCGAGCGCTGATCGTTGGTGCGATAGCTCGGCAATCATAAGTGCCTCCCCCCCCCTTGTTCGCTCACGATCTCACGAGATAAGTGCGCGCCGGTGGCCCCGGCCAGAAAGGTGATGTTGATTCCGTACAAACAGCAGGCTAGCGCACCATTCCCCGTATATATACATATACGTAATATACATATACGTGAATGAAGGTGGCAACGACGAAATTCAGCCGATACTGTCCCTATAGTTCTGATCGCATTAAGAAAATAACAGCGTATCAACAGAGTGAATGATTATGAATGCGGCGAAGCTTTGGAGAGTTTTATCGGTATACCTTGTCTGTCTGTTGAACTTTCCCAAGTTCCACCCTCCCACATCTTTTCATCATATACCAGTACTGCCATCTAGTGAACACTACAAGAACTAAACTAGAGGTGGATACCTACAACTACATAGGTCGAAGATGTAGAGATCCACGCTTCGCCCCTGAAAAAAAAAAAAAAACACGAAGGTAGTGTTTCAGTTAGCGTGGTTTGTAATGGCTCTCAAAAGCTGCTTTAAACTGGTTATAATTTGGTTACGAGGCCACGACTGCTGGTTACAAAACAGCCCCAGCTGACATAAGCATCCGGGCGAGAAGGTTGTTGCATGTCTTGTGCCGAGTTTCGAAATAGATAAATAAAGGATCTTCTGGTAAGTCTTGAATTGCGCAAGTGGGTGCTAAAGATACACGAATAGGTTTACAACGGAATCAGGTTTATTGGGATGATGCTGAATTGGAAAAATAACTATTATTGGGGCCCTGCAAGGCGGCGGATCTTGAGCTCCTACGCTGGCACCAGGAATCCGAGCATGGTGATCACGTGGGAGCTCCAGGAGGTCAAGCATAGGGCGAAAACTCTGCCCCATACATACAGTGGCAGAGAGGAGGTGCTGCGATGAACCATATCGCCCTTAGTTATCAGAAAATTTATCAGAAAAGCTTCTGCATACTGACAGATTCGTATAAAGTATGGGACCACCGACTCGTATGCACGAGGACGCACTGGCAGAAAGAGGGTAAAGTTCCTAGACTTTTTTTTAAGGTAAAAATGTAGGAACATTGAGACACAAACAGAGGGGGGGGGGGGGGTGCTCAGCTGCTTATCTGATTGCTACAAAAGCAGGCGAAATTGGCTACAACTGAAACCACTTATAACAATGCGTTCAAGTGCCATAAAAACTAACTTCTCCTAACTGATAATTTTAAAATTTTTTTAAGTTGCGTCAAAATGCAAGGTGGGGCAATGGCGGGATGTTGTGAGAAAACTATGCACGATTCAATCGCAAACATACATAAATCCACTTTTTTGGGCATGCTTGAAGAATATACTACACTTTTGCATTTTTGAAGAGATCAGTCTTACAGCAGAGCAAAAAATAGACAAGAACGTCTGAAATTTAAAACACTATACATTTTGACAGTTATATTTTTTTTGGCACTTTTTGCTCACAGTGGTTCGAATTTATAATTTTCGTCCTTCTTTTCAAGGATTGCCCACACCATAACCTTTTGGTCCGAACACACAGCTGCAAGACTTTCTGCTAAAGTCGAGGTCTACCGGGGGCGTAGATAGAAAATGGTCATCATCATCATAAGAACATGTGATCATTCGCCGTCCAAGGACGATCGCTACTGGTTCCGTGGTGCTGGTTAACAAGAGAGCATGCAACGTGTTGTTCCTATTCGACGTTTGCCATATTTATGTTCATTTGGTAATTTCGAGAGGACCAGATTGGTGAGTTGTGGCGCTCAGCGAGTTCCTCAGGAATATACTCGCTATATATGAGAATGGAAGCTTGAACGAGTTGGTATGTTTTCATCTTGGTTGAACAGCGCTGACAGGACTATATATAGGCTTCACAGCAGAGCTGTTATGGTTGAGATTGGTCTACATGCATACAGAGAAAGGTATATAAAAAACACAGCATTTCCATGAAGAGAATGATGGTGAGTGGGCGAAGCTCCGAGGGATCATGAACTCCCGTGTTTTCTTTCTTTCTTTCTTTCTTTCTTTCTTTCTTTCTTTCTTTCTTTCTTTCTTTCTTTCTTTCTTTCTTTCTTTCTTTCTTTCTTTTTTTCTTTCTTTCTTTCTTTCTTTCTTTCCTTCTTTCTTTCTTTCTTTCTTTCTTTCTTTCTTTCTTTCTCACCCCGCCGCGGTAGTCTAGTAGGTAATGTACTCGGCTGCTGACCAGCAGGCCCCGGGATCGAATCCTGGTGGCGGGGGCTGCATTTCCGACGGAAGCGAAAATGTAGGCCCGTGTGCTCAAATTTAGGTGCACGTTAAAAAAACCCCAGGTGGTAGAAATTTCTGAAGTCCCCCACTACGGCGTCTCTCATAATCGTATGGTGCTCTTGGGGCGTTAAACGCCACCTATCAATCAATAAATCAATCATTTTTTATTTCTTTATTTCTTTCATATTGAAGTGCACTCCATGACCACAATAGAGAGAGAGAAAGATCAGGGAGCGAAAGGAACAGCGTGCCACGAGCGCACCCACGATCATTGTTCCCCTCTTCTATACGATCAGCGCGCTTGCGGCCGGCGCTGCCAGCGCGTGCAAGCCATGCAGGACAAGGGGCACCGGAGTAAAAAGTCTCGACGCTAAGGTGCTTCACCCCTAATAGCCAAGACTAAAACGAAGATGAAAACGCATAAGTCAGCTCCGTTGCTGCGAAACATCAGGAAGCCCGTAGAGTTCGCCCTGCTTTGTCTGTCAAATAACGTCAGTGTCATGAGGTATGCATCATGGAGCAGAGTACGTTATAGAGGTCCGCGAATTCGGTGTGCGACCTGTGCGCTATTTTCGCTGCGCTTTATCGACTTCCTGCTTCATATAGTAGAGAGATACGCGTTGTTTGTTACGGGTTTCTTGTGATTGCTTTCCCCGTCACACGTATCGTAGCATCACCGAAGCGTATACGGAGAGGGGAATTAACTCACTAGACGAGGCGGTGGCACCCTTTTTTGCATGGCCTGATGCATCCGCCACAGCTTCTTGAAGCGTTTGTAGGAATAAAATGCGAAGCATGCATTCTTTAGCATACTGCAGACACTCTGAGCGTTTCTACGTACGTATCAACCTATCTATTTATCTAGCCACCTACACATGGGTGCTCACGTGATCACATTTCAAACTTGGTGTAGATCATAATTATTATGCGTTTGACGATTATGACTGCCTGGTCATGACAGGAATAGTGTTCAAATCTCGTCGCTTGCGACGTGTAACGTTCCCAGGAATGAAGCAATGCAGAAAGTATCGCGAAAATTCACTTTATAATTGGCCAATCTCCTCCATTGGGTACGAGTCATGCACAGAGAAATACAACAAACACAACAACAACAACAACCCTTTCCTCTAGACGCATGTGGCACATACCCGTACACGGCGGACCGCGATATGCGACACAGGTGTTTGACAGTTTATCTACCAAGAAACCACGAAAACAAACGTTCATCAGTAATTTAAATTCTAGGGCCTGGAGTGTTAAGAAAACGGACATATGAAGCATTGACCCGATGAATAGAAAGAATATTTATAAGGGTCTTAGCAAAAATTAAACCCAAGTATTCTGCGGGGCAACTAAGCATTCTACCAAAGAGCAACACTAGGTATATAGAAACTACTTTGGAAACAGGCCGTATATAATGTTGGTGAAACGTGAAATGTGGTTGCAGTGCTACCCATCTAATTGTATAAACATTACATGTGTACTCAAATGATGCAGCCATCACATCTGGTTAGCGTCAATTGCAGCAAATCAAGGTGGTATTGATGCAATTAAACGCCATCCACTGAAGTTGGTCTGCATACCATCGTGGCAAGCGCAAGCGCTGTATTTCAGTTTACCGCTTCTGGTGTCGGTAATATCCATGTTGCTCTTGGCATAGTTACACAACTGAAAACGGCTGGGTATAATAAAACGTATACCTTCAAACGTATATCCTTAGTACGTGTTGGTGCGTGTAAAATTTGCACACATGCATGTTTGGTGTCATTTAATAACATATCGCTCAACAAAAAAACTACACCACAGTCACCTTCTCTACGCTTGCTTCATATGACATCGATTACCATAGTACTTGGAATCTGTCGATCTTTCGAAGCTAATTTTGAGTGATTTTTCTTGAAGACAAGTCACCAAAGCAAAGTCTTGCTGAAGCAAAATAATAACGACTGTGTATTTGCGGACAATGCAAGCTGATAACTACCACAAATGCCAGTGATGCGCACAGGCTGCAGGGGTAAAGTGACCTCGTGAACGAATTAAACGAGGACATATGATATTTAAAGCATGTTTTGACCGATATAAGCACATTCAGAAAAAAGAATTGTGGCGACAATTGAGACGAGAGTATTTGGCATTTTCGTTTTGAATATAAATTATGAAGAAAAACTCGTGTCTTTAACTTTCGTTTTGTACTTTTATCCTGTTTGTAAAAAATGTATATCGCAGAAATGTTGGGAAAGCTGTTTTTTTATAATTGAAACTGTATTTAACTTCTTCTGTAAAAGTTAAAATGCACCAAGGCGCATCAAACTTGGCACACAATTCTTGGCTGATCTTCAAGCGTGGGTATGAGCCATACTAACGTCATCATAATCGAAAACAGTCGACATTTCCTGTTTTACTTTGCTGTAGACCAGAAATCAGCGTAACTTATTGGTGAGAAAGCCTTTCCGATTATTCTTGGCATAGTTACGCTGTATGTGTGACATTACCTTATCCTTCTCGTCGCCAAATCATTACAATGAAGACTTGAACACTCTGAGCATAAATCTCGCCAGACAGTAATGCTCTATCCTTGCCTGAGTAGGAGCCCGTCTGTGGAATCTGATCGGTGCAGCGGAACCCCGAGTGTAATCAATACATTATTTTCGGATGAGAAGGACCGTGCTTCCAGTTACACCGAGAGCTCGATGGGAGCACCGCCAATACTTGAAGAGCCCGTTTCCATGTGGACACTTCGATACGACCACCGACACGGCCACAAAAACCTTCGTGCGCAAAAGGACAAAAGGCCGACTGTACCGAATTTCAAGACGACACGTGGCACAAATCACGATCACAACCAGATAGGTGCCGTAGCGGCTGGTGCATCGAAGAAATTGAATAGCATTCCTATTTGCGGAAATAGAAGCCACCCCCCGTTTGTAGCAGACGAAATTGGGAGCCGCTCTCACGCGTTGGAGGCCAATGGCGACAACGGACCAAGGTCTAAGCAGCAACAATGTCGGGCCCATTCCTCAACGCCATGTCAGGGCGGTGGTTGGGCCATGCATCGTGGCAAGGACAAGAAGTACAGGACAGAAGAACATGGTTCAAAGCAACGCCATTATTTTGAGGAGAGACAACATCGAAAGGACACGGGAACTGCAGCGATGCCACCACAGCAAGAATTGTCTCCTCGGCCGTCGTCACCTAACTGTAGCCGCAATCCTCCTGCGACGCACAAAGAACGAAAAAAGAAACGAACGGCTGCCGCAGACGTCTTGCCCACTATATGCAAAGATCACGGCGACTTTGATACGGTGCCCAAACACAATCTAGTTTGCAACGTAGCATCTGTGGCGACGGGGGATGGAAAGTATTCTATTTCGAAGGCACGGCTGGCCACCAAGATGACTGAGAACCGCCATGGCAGGAAAGGAGACGAGAATATCAACGATGAGCGTGAGTCCAAGAACGTCGAGAATAAGTCATCAGAAGCAGCAGTGACGTCAAAAAACGAGGCACCCTCGGGCGAGACCCTGCAGCAATCGACGGTTACTGGTTACGTATACGACGACCCTTCGACACCGCTCAGACACTTTCGATACGAGGAGACAGTGATGACAGCCTGCGGCGGGTTAGGGCAGCAACAGCGGAGGCAGCCACGATGCCCCCACCAACAATGTCATGCTCACTCGCCGCAAAGTGACGCCGGGCAGATTCCTGTTTACGCGTGAGTACACATGGAGCAGTTTCAGATTGGGTGCGCAGAGCTATAGCGTTTGCACCACAGCGCTTGCGTCATACACTATATACTATTGAGTCCCTACGGGAAGTTACAGAAATAGCGTATTTAACCCAAGGAACGTTAACGCTATATACGAGCCCTATTCCTAAGCTACATATCTATTCGCACGATAAAAAATGCAACATGTCTGATGCCGAGGGCACCAATTCTTCGGAAGAGAGTAGCTGTAAACTGTTTCTTGGGGCTCAGAGAAAAGCAGCGCTGTCCTATTACGAGAATTTGTAAGTTTTACCGTTTGTGAGCTCACTAATTACTCGGTTTTCTAACCTCGTTACATTGATCAAGGCAGGGAAACTTTTAACAAGGCTGGGAGCTATATGTTGAAATATGGAGTACCTTTGGGCGCTGATTTTACTCTTGAGATGGTGTATAATTAGGCGTCGCCAGAGTGCGAGGTGCCTACGAGTCCCCCCCTCCCTCCTTCAACCTCGAAATAATTTAGAATGCAGAGTGGTGTTTTACCGAGCACATATAATAAACCAGGTTTGTAGCCAGGAGGGGAGTTCTTAGAGGCCCGCCCCCTCCTTTCTTGAAATTCGGATGAATATCGGTGTTTTACTGAGGACAGAGAGAAAATTCAACTTGTTTTGTGACCAAGCCCGCGTTTTCTTCACCCATAGGTGGGAAGACAAATGATAAAAAATAGTGTTTTTCGAGGCCTCAAACGAGTGCCCTCTGTTTCCCTCACACCTCCCCACCCCCCCACACACGCCGAAAAAAATTTCTGGCTACGGACCTATCTACAATGTTTCACGTAGGTACCATTGGTTCTCAGCTGACATACGGCACAAGGCCCTCCGGAAAATCGAATTAAATCTGTGCGAAGGTCTTGTTATTCAAAAGAAGGTCAGTTGCATGCAACTGCTAAAAAAACACTAAACCGTCAAAGCACTAAAGAGATCTGCATTCGGTTAAAAACAAACAAACATTTGGTTTAAAAAAAGCAAGCGTAATACTATTCAATGTTTCTAAGCCCTTTCATCGTATTGACCGGTGCGCATACATGTCTTCTGAGGCACATATATGCGCTGAGTGACGACAAAATTGGATTAAAGAAGATCGACACATTAAACTCGTGGCTATAGGATGTTCGCGACGCTGCCCACCATTTATGCTGAAGCTGTGCACCAGCCTAGCACTGATGCACAGCGCGTGTTCCTAGTACACTTAACAAAAGCATCAATCCGAAAAAAACGGAGCTTTTTGTCTCCCTCCGTACTTGACTATCTGAAGCTGTTTTGGTTTTATGGTAGCTGCTAATCAGGTTAGGCCGATGACTTGAAGGACAACTGCTTCAATGATCAGTGATACTGAGTTGTCGGCTACAATAATCGAAGATTACACTGGCAAGAAGTCAGTTCATCATATATAAGCCATGCGCTGGAGCACTGAGCTGTCACATATTGGAGCTTGCTTGAAGACCAATTAGGAGAAAAAAACAAAATAAAATAAAAAAGTGCACTCTCCTGTACCTTTTGCTCAGTCAAGTCATTATTTAACACGTGCAATAGAAAACAACTCTGTTCCTAACGGACATCGCTTCTGTTCTTTCCTTGCTACAGATATAGCGCTGAGATTAAATGGCTTGGTCTCTTATGGCTACTGTTTAGCTTAAGCTACTGCTTTTTTTCAAACTACCTGACAAACCGCAACCGTGTCTGGTATCTTCGCAGTGTCACACCGAATATGCATGCCGTTTTCATTTAGCGTGGTCATCCCATTGCGCCACCGATACCTACAGAATATTTTATGAAGGGGCCTCAGTGCCGCCATGTCGGGCTGTTAGCCTTTATGTTTTGCATCTTTAACAATTAAACGAAGAGTGTCACAGCTAGTAGATGAATGAATACACATGAATAAGATTAAGCTTATGCATGCGATGTCTCGTGGACTTTTTAAAATTCACATCGGAATATAAAAAAACAAGAAAACAGCCCAAGATGGTGCTATGTCTTATGCAAAATTGTGTATACTTTCCTGGGTTGCATTATGGATTTATATATATTCTTCAAGAGGTAATTCAATTGATCAAAGCTAATGCGCTCGTCTTTCTTAAAATCTCGGATGTGCTGTGGGGAGCTATAGTAGCAGTAGCGTAGCTCTGCTAAGCAACAGGGCGTATTCGCAGATGTGGCGGACTTATTTTAATGGAGCCGAACGGCTGTAACGCACGGGTAGTTAGATTTTGATATTTTAGAAAACTCCCAGCATCAAAAATATCTGAAGGTCTGCTTGTACAGTAAGTCGCATTACGATGTTAGAGCTTTCAGAAACAAAACCCAAGAAATAATATTCTGAAAACGTCTTTCATTATCACTAATTGTCTCCCAAATAGGAGTTGCAGCTCACCGCAACACGAACTAGCTCCACCACCATCGACGCAGCGCTGCCCCAACTGCCACACGGCTCCTTGGATGCGGGTGCACGAGGAGATACACTACCATGGAGGACAACCTTATTCTCCTTCTAACAGTGCAACTGTTCCCAACCATCTATTCAACAGTGCGTTCAATTTGCGTCTTCCATCCTCAAGGTGCAGAAATAATAAGACCAAGTTGGCTTACAATTTGTGGAATCCCACCGTGATGCTTCACCGGGAGCGTATGCTATCAAAACAAAGCGCCAGTTGGCGCGTGCGTAAATGGTGGCCTGTACAATATATGTTCTGCAAAAATGTCGCAAAAGTCTAATAGATCTCATAAAAGTGAGACATGGTCTCTTGAGACCTCAAAAAGTTTCGTTCAAAATTCACTTATCCTTGTCCTAGTAATGGCATTACATAATTACGTATAAGATAGCCAAATATGTTGACGTAATTCTGACGTCATGTCATGACGTAACATGGTGATGACATTACAGAACATGTTTGGCCAAACGGAGCTGATTGCAGGAAGCTGTGCGAAACCACAGGGTTTCCTGTAAGCTTGCAATGACTCCGCCTCAAAAGGCGGGCTTCTATGTTCATAGTATTTCATTACATAAGTTGCACAGCATCAAGTACTCCGAAAAATAATGAAGATCTCACTCATTCTGGGAGTCGGTATGATGCCAAGCAGCAGTGTATTGGCCTGTATAATTTTACTGTATTGCTTTGAGTTAAGCGTTGAGAGTTGGACCAACTTCGTGCATTTTGATTCATGTCTATGTCGTGGGCAGGCCCGCAGAAGTGAAGTTTTTCGCAGAGTGAGGTACCTCTTGCTGTTTCTAACTGTTTGAGAGATATGTGCTTATCCTAGAAAGAATCAAATAGAAAGTGGAAAACGCTAAAAAAAAAAAACACCCCCCTCCCCCCGCCCCAAACCACTGGCTACGGGATCGTTCATCGGATTACGAAGCACGTCTACTTCAGTGACGCCTCGAGGAATTCGATGGTACTTGCGTTAGACCGCAGTTGTTAGTTTTATAGAAATAAAGTTTCTGTTACTGTGCAATGGTGTGCATATAGTAAAAAAAAAAACGATTTCCGTCCTAATCCTTCGAGTCTGGCAACGGTTGAGTCATAGGCGTCATAATTTATATTTCTTATATATTCTTATAGAAGCCGATAGCAAACACTATAGCCGAAGTTAATGTTGCCAAGATATGAGGCCATTATAGAGTCTTTTAGATAAGAATTTTGAAGCACTGGAAGAAGTCTGTGAAAAAAATACTTGACTACCATGCAAAGCGCCTAAGTTTGATTGCGGCTCTCACCAGGATTTTTCTACCTCCGATTTCTCTCACACCGACAACGCTGCCGATGACTGCCCGCCGGTGATAAAGGCCCCATAACGCGACCGCGCAGAGCTTTATGAAAGTGTTTCGTCACCGTTTCCAGTTTCGGTACAAACTGTCTATCGCCTCTGACTCTTACCCGTATTCCGCGCGACGAATTACGCAGGCATGTGCCCAACATGACCGAAGGAAAAGGTTTCATGCCATGCATGACAAGTACTCCAGGCTACTCGTGTAATCACATGTTCACCGTGTTTGTAATATTTTGTTATGGACGTAACAATATCATTGCATGTCCTTATAGGCACAAATTTTCGTGCCTATTAAAAAAAAAGACGACCACGAGCATAGAGTTTCCTTAATATGCACTAGAGAAAACTCTGGCGCTAGTGTCTATGGGAGCTGCAACGCATAGTGCTTTAGCGAGCATGGGAATTATGGGTATGAAATATATTTGCCTATTCTTCGTACTTTACGTTCCTTCTGGCTTCGCGTGGCTTGAAGCTGCTTTGTCACGAAACAACAATCGGGAAATGTTGAGCAGTTACGCTTCACCACCTCAATTTTTTAGGCTTAACACTTCAAATCGGTTCACCAAGTGAAAAAACAGTTTGTTCTTTCTTTCAAAACAAAACCAAAGCGCATAAATAAACGAAGCCAAAAGTGCGTTCACCACACGCAAACGCGAAGACCAGGTAAGTACATGTCTTACCCATAATTTTCCTGCTCGCTAAACGATCGCAGCGCCAGTCTTCTCTAGTTAATTTTAGGAAACTCTATGGCCACTAGAGCGCTCAGACGTGGGTGGCTAGATAGATAGATAGATACGTAGACAGAAACGGCCAGTGTCTGCATCTCTAACAAATGCTTTGCATTTAGAAAAGGGAATGAAATGTGTTCGCAGGTGGACAAATTCTCGAAGGACCATGGCAGCCAGCGCAGCAGCCACAGACAGTCGGCTGGGACCAGGTCGGCAACGAGACATGCACTTGGAGAGACGGCCTGATATCATACGCACCTCCACAGTTTTCTAGAGTCGGCGTACCTCCTACAGAGTTCCTCCCACCTGCATTCCAGTGGAGTGAAACCTTCCAACAGCTGCCTCCGGAACCCTGTGGTCAACAGGGTGACGTACTCTTTGGTCCACCACAGTTCATGGAGATCGGCCTTCAGCAAGTTAGTTACAAAAGACGATTTATGCGACTTGATGCGTTCAACGCAAACATGCTTGGGGTGAAGTTGTTATCATGTCGTAGGTGGGAAAACTCTCGACTAAGCATTAGGCCGAAGTGTTCGGTGACAGAGAAGTCTTATTCGAAGTAATAACCCCTTGACACTACCACTTGTTTTTTATGGCCGCGAACAACTAGAATATGACCAAAATGTTATCATGAAGTTTACGGAAGTTAAACAGTATTGGTCGTAAAAGTAGCTAAAGGAGAAAATACTGTTTCTCTGGGAACGAACTCAGTGGAAGCAGGAGCAACTACGGGATCTTGCGTGACTTCGTTCGAGGTTTTGCGAGGCATGAACCTGGAAGCGCAGAAGTAAGATTTTAGGCGATTTTGGCCGTGTGTAAATCTAACGAGCCTTGCAAAGTGCATCAAACATTTGCAACGGAACCCGCTAACTTTTCTGCTTTTGGGTTTCCATATCACGAAAAAAGCGCAAACATAAGGCTATTTCGGTATTTGGCACTGAAGAATACAGCATTTGCATAGTGCTTCATAAACTCATTTATTATATATATATATATATATATATATATATATATATATATATATATATATATATATATATGAGATATAACAGACAGTAATGCCAAGGAATGTACAGGGGAAGTTATTAACATTAATGGAATGTAAATAAGAAGAAAGAAAAGTGGATGAAAAAATTACCAACTGTAAGCAGGAATGCTTACAGTTGGTAATTTTTTCATCCACTTTTCTTTCTTCTTATTTACATTCCATTAATGTTAATAACTTCCCCTGTACATTCCTTGGCATTACTGTCTGTTATATCTCATTATTATTGTGTTAAAAACACGGAAAAACGAGCCCTTAGGTATACACTTCTTTCCCTTATATATATATATATATATATATATATATATATATATATATATATATATATATATATATATATATATATATATATATATATATATATATATATATATATATATATATATATATATATATACGCGACAACCCCGCCGCGGTGGTCTAGTGGCTAGTGTACTCGGCTGCTGACCCGCAGGTCGCGGGATCGAATCTCGGCAGCGGCGGCTGCATTTCCGATGGAGGCGGAAATGTTGCAGACCCGTGTACTCAGATTTGGGTGCACGTTAAAGAAGCCCAGGTGGTCGAAATTTCCGGATCTCTCCACTACGACGTCTCTCATAATCATATGGTGGTTTTGGGACGTTAAACCCCACATATTAATCAATACGCGACAGCTTTGTTTTCTATCCAGAGAACTTTAAAAACTACGCTTTCAAAAAAGCATGTAAGTTCTGCCTAATCATAATGCTGCTGTCTGTCACCCGCCTATGAACTAACAAAGTGATACCACAGTTTTTTTTTTTGTAAAGCGTGCTTTGCCACGTTTAAAGCTCTGCAAAGGAGAAGCTAACTTTTACGCAGCATGTCATCCGGTATTGCGCAAGCCCTGCATGTATCATACGCTTGAACAATTTCTGAACGAATAAGCTACCAAAACGCCATGCAGTACAAATTACAGTAGACGGTTGACTGCTGCTAGAAGTACTTTGAAACAACTGTACCTTGGAGCCACTGGGGACTTACACAATTACATTGCCGGCGTATAAGGCACATTTACGCAGCTACTTTCGGCTCATCTTCACATTTCCCTCTAGCATCAGCGTACCGGCAATGCGTCGTGAGCACACGCTAGCATGTACTATCATGACGAAAACCTAGGGATACTTGAAGGGAGAAAAATCGTTGACGGGTTTGAGCGATTGTTTAGGCACACTTGACTTTCGCTCGAGATACATTTAGAGGAGTGGTGACACCAAATTTCGAGGCTATCCCAAGCCTGCTGTGGGTTTTCTCTGTATGCAAAGACTCTCCACATGAAGGGTTGGACAAAAAACAAATGCGTAGAATATATTTTATTTCACTTCTAAAAGTGTAGCTGAATACTCACTTTTAAGACCTAGGCTCATGGCTTGCGCAGCAACACTGACGTTTCAGAATGGGAGAAGCAACGGCAGTTGTCGTGAGGTCACACCAGATCTGTAGTGGCGAGTGTAGTGGTGTCCCTTTCAGAGAAACTGTGTGCGTCCATCAAGGGCACTGGGTGATTTCGAAGAGACACTCGACGTGCCCTTGTCTATCAGAGGCGCCGCGCGCGTCCAACATTGGGGCTGCCCCCTGCTCCTTCAGCGTATCGGCGCCTATAAAAGGCCGGCGCACCTAGTGTCCACCGGCTTCCTCGTCGAAGTTCTGTACATATGTGGTAAATATAACCGATTTGTTTCCTTTTGGCTGCCTCTTGCCTTGCAGCTGCCTGGATGCAACTGCAGGTGGTCATGGCGACTGTGAGCGCGTTTGTTTAGATGACGCTTGCGTGGCACGTGTGCATGAGAGCAGACAAAACTGAGAATGATGGGCGTCACTGCTTTGTGTGGTCACATGACCAAGCCACCTATGCATTGACGTCACTGCCCAACTCGTCACTACGAAACCAAAAGCAGAGTGGTCATATAAGTAGAGCAATAATAATCTATTTAGCGAAAACACACGAATCTTGGTGCGTGTATCATGCTTCCTCGGCGTGAAGGAAATGCTAACAGCCAAGAACACGCATTCCACAAATTAGGTGTCACCACCCCTTTAAAATAAAGAAATGGGGCAACAGAAGAACAAAGTTAAGAGTCAACTTCTAACTGTTTAATGTTACTTAGGGAAACGTACAGGAAAAAAAAAAGACACCTTCCGTCCGTGCTTAAATGTTGCAGTTCACGTTATTTCAAAGACGCGAGAAGCAACCCAATGGTTTAACTCAGTGTTGTTTACATTCCGTTTGGAATGTTCACTGCTCCTGTGTTGTGAAAGTCGGTGTTCAATGTCATAGAGTGAGAGCTGTCCGCGTCGTCCTGTATCTGCCAACAAAATAAAACTAGACATTTAGTACGGGACTGTTTACTGCACTATACAGTGCACTATACTGTACAATACAATTATATGTGTGACATCAACTGTTGCCGCTATCAGTGGTCCGACGGTCATATGTAACTGACCTTTAAGCGCGTAGCACTTTACGGGCCTTGCCTGCCACCCGTACATCCCGTGGGACGGGATCACGCTCACAGTCAAGTTCTAATTAAGGGCCTAAAACTGAGATATTGTGACGAAGAAGTGTACCTGCAAGTGAAAACCATGGGTATACCACCAAAGCAGCTTCGTACTTTTCTTCTTTTCCAGCTTCGCTCAGCTTCCACTTGCAGGTACACTTCCTGCGTGCGTGACAACATCAATGCTAAAAACTGGGTTCAAATAGCTGAACAATGCCTAAAATAGTGCGATTAACATAAGTAACCAAGAATAAATCTCAATAATCACTAAAAGCAATTCGTAAACACGCGGCTGACATCCGCGCCACGCATGAGAGGAAACCATCACCTCGTCAAGCACGCCGTTGACCTTCCCATCAGTGCTTGTCCGACGCTTCGTCGCTACACCTGCATCTGCACTGCTGCAAAAAGCAGGAAGTCGATTAAGTGCACCAAAAAGTATCACGTACGTGGAATGATTGATATGTGGGGTTTAATGTCCCAAAACCACTATATGATTATGAGAGACGCCGTAGTGGAGGGCTCCGGAAATTTAGACCACCTGGGGTTCTTTGACGTGCACCCAAATCTGAGCACACGGGCCTACAACATTTCCGCCTCCATCGGAAATGCAGCCGCCGCAGCCGGGATTCGAACCCGCGCCCTGCGGGGCGGCAGCCGAGTACCTTAGCCACTAGACCACAAGTATCACGCACGTTAAACACCAAGTTTGTGAATCTCTCTAGCAGGATCCTACTCGTCGCGATAAACCGTACATGCTTGCCTCAGACACGTGCACCATCGGCGGTTTGGTAAATGGACCAGTGGGAACTCAGCAAACGGGAATCGCTGTGTGTGAGCTCTACGCAGTTCCTCTGGTTCCACAGTAGTGGAGCTGCAATCAGGACAAGATTTTGAACTGAACGAATCCCTACGCATATTTTTTTCCCACCTTACATTTCGTAAAAAGAAGAAAAAAAAACATTTCAATTTCGCTTGTTCGGACTGATGGCTCCGATGGCATGACAGAAATAAAAAAAAACGACTTCTGAAGTTCTGTACATATGTTCACACTGGCAAAGTTGCTCTGTAGTTGCAGCAGTTACCAAGAGGACATTTATCTTTATAATCGTCTGAATCGCCGACCTGCCTGTGCTGCAAACTCCTGGAGCTCGTCATATCCAAGTAAATTTACGCGTACGCCAAATTTGCCAACAATTTTTTTTCCAACCAACATTGGATTCGGACAGTGCCCTCCCAGAACAACACAACACTTTGCCGAAAGCATTCGAGAGAGCATTCGACATGCAGAATTTCTCGTGAAGGTGACAGTTATGGCAATAAATGAGAAAATAGTGAAATGGATAGCCGCGTGCCTCCAGGGCAGAACACAATACGTAGAAGTGGAACACAATAAATCAAAACCACTGAACGTGACGTCGGGTGTTCCACAGGAATCTGTGTTAGGCCCAGTGCTATTCTTGATTTAAAATAATGATATTGCCTCTGAATTATACGAAAGAATCACGGTGCGACTTTTCGTGCATGATTGTCTTCTTTACAAAGAAATTAATGGCAGGGAAGATCAACAATTGTTCAGAGATGCTGTGAGGGTAGTAGAAAAATGGTGCGACAAATGAAAAGTGAAAATAAATGAGAATAAAACTGTTTTATTGCGCGTAACAAATAAAGTGAATCATGTCTTTGACTTCAATTACGCCGTGAATTCATCGGTATTTTCTTTGGTTGATGTGCTGAAATACTTAGGCGTAAATATTTCCAAGAATTTAAGCTGGTCATATCATGTTGCAAATGTATGTGAAACTTCGGAAAAGAAATTCTGGTTTTTGCAAAAAAACTACATTTACCCTCACAGTAAGTTAAGCTAACTGCTTATTTAACCTATGTACGGCCCACGCTAGAGTATGCCAGCATAATCTGGAACCCTTTTCAGTAAGGGTTAATTCAAAAACCAGAAAGAGTTCAACATCGAGCAGCAAAGTTCATCCTATCAAAATAATCTCGTACAGATTCTGTCACCGAAACGATCAATTCGCTCAACTTGTCCACGCCTGCTGAATGCAGGCGCATAGCAAGGCTAAAATTTTTTTTTACTATCTCACTAAAAACAAATTTAACGTCAACAGTTATCAGTACTTGAAAGCATGAAAAGGTAGAGTTCTGCGAAGAGGAAAGGAAGGTAACTTCTAAGTGTTTCAGATGCACATAAACAGCTATGTGTTTTCTTTTTTCCCAAAAACCATGACAGAATGTAATGAACTGCCGCTAATAACACGAAAAAGCGCCACTGCAGATGAATTTCAGAAAAACCTTGCACAAAATTAAGGAAATATACGCATGTGCTCATGCTCTATCTGTGGATGTCTTCGAAATTATTTTTAGGCATTCTGCCTTTTTTGTGTGTGTCACGTATGTACAGAATATTTTCCTTGTATCCGGCCGGGTATCCTTGTACGTAGTGCTCGGCTATGATTTGCACCGTGGCTGGCGGACTTCGAATGTGCGGTGTAGTAAAATTTTATCAACCTTTCAACGAACTATTTCCTTGTGTTTGCCTACATTTGTTTCATTTTATTGGTTTCTGTTCTTCTTTACCGATGCATTTTTTTATTCTTTAAAGTGTCTTTTGTTGTTTATCATGTTATGTATGTTTTCCAAAGTGCTACTTTTGACCCATCCTGTAACGGCTGACAGGCCAACAGTATGAGTAAATAATGGGAAAACGACTTAGAGAGTTTCATTATTCCTTCTGTCAATGTTACTGCACCACTCTATCTTCTCTGGAAATCTTGTAGCCTTCCGCATTTGATTTGTGCATTGACTACAGCAGTGCTGACAATGATAAAACAGTCCTGGAGTGTCGCTGTATAGAAAAAAAATGAACTTTTGTTTCGCAATGCTTCCATATTGTAACGCAGAACGTACGCTCAAACAACGCTATTTTTGTAAGTTGCATTTGTTCATATTGCAATTATGACAAGTATTTCTTTTCAGCACCTGCCTGTGGACGTAGTCGACACGAATGTGTCTCCATCGGCATGGACCAACGATTGGGCGCAGATTACAAGGTCACCAAGTAATGCGGACATTCCTCCTATGTGGGGTAGAACTTACACTGAATCTCTCGATGTTGTTCCTGGACATCAAGACCTCGCTAGACTTGCGGATCCAAAAAGTGGAGTGTTTAGGTGGTCTTTCAATAGAAGAAAACACCACCTTGCTTCAAGACGTTCTAGTGACACCAGGCGACCCACGAGAACAGCTTCAATGAGCGGGCGATGTGAGTCACGGCGAAGGTCAATGGTGAACGCCCAGAAAGAAACGAAAGATTTGCATACTCGTCACAAACCTCCTGCAAGTAGATGGCGTGACAGACGGCGCAGATCATCCTTGGATGCTCAAGAAATTGCGAAAAGTGCGCATGTTCGTCGAAAACCAAGTGATGGAAGCTGGAGATCCGTCGAAGACACCCTAGAAAGGTTTTCTAACGATTCATCGGGAAGTGAGCGACGGCGTGGCACGTCTTCACATCATCATGCACCCACTTCGAACCCAAGGACACCAACCGCAGAGCGAAAAGAACACCGCCATTGCCGCTTTTTGGAGGACACGCGACTAGACACAAATCGCACCACGAGAACGCCGCCAGTTGATAATAGATGCTGCTGTTGCCATGAAACAGAAGCCTTGCAAGCATGCTGTCACTCAAACTGTCACGAAGAGAGGAGGAGAACTTCTAGCGTTCCTTGCTTGCCTGGTGCTGCAAAAGCACTACATGGATGTCATGCTCACTTCGACAACCTGGCAACACAGTGCATCGGTAATGAAAACAACACTGCTCATTCTGTGGCGCTTCAACCATGCAGAATGGCTTCCCGGCCGTCATGTTCCCACAACCCAATTACAGTTCCCGTGGAAGTAAGAATAACGCACGAGTGTTCCGCCTTGCCGGCGCCTTGTCCATCACTGACCCCATCTTTGGTTACTATGGCGACTCTCGGTGGCGTTTCCTCTCAGCAGCCACCATTTGCACAGAAACAATCGGACGAAGATATTTATCTACTTTTGCCGTCTAAGAGTGGACAGGATGTACTCTACCAAGCCCGGCCTGTTTCGCCTGTCCTTCGATTACCGAGCATCCAAGGCGCGTGCGAGACCGCAGGCATGCAGCTGCATGGTGGTGCGTCGGTCATGCCAGCTCTATCCAGAGAAATTAACACGTGGGATTCAGAGATGCGCAACGTAAAAACCACAAAGAAAACGAATGAACCACGACGTGGATCTCGCAGACGCACAGGACGCATCTCTATCTCACAGAACCCGTCATTTTTCCCCCCACCGCAACAGCACGTGAAAGACAGTGCAGAAACGAACCAAAACGTAGACCCATATGGCTCGAAGCTTCTTCTCGCACCAAGAAAAAGTTTGTTGAAGAGAACACGAGCTGCAGAACAAGACATGACCATTGAAGCATCCCGAAAAAGTTCGAGAACATACTCAGCGCACGCTTCATTGCAGCCGGTAGCTATAAGTCAAGTGGAGTTAGACACGCCGCCAGAAAAGCGTACTGCAATGACCGCAGACCAGGTGCCATCAAAGCGTGGCTCTTATGTCACCGAACAAGGTGGTATATTCGTGTCTGCACGTCAAAGTTCGGTCTATGCGGGCGACGCTGGCAGTTGGTCCAATAAGACGAACAGACGCGATTCGCTTTCGTCGAGGAAGCCGAGCTTGGCCAGTGGACGACGTTTCCACGATAAATCCGACTTCAGCGGCAGTAAGGTGCATGTAGACACGACGGAACATGGACGAGCCTCGAAACGCGCTTCTGTGGCCACGGGGTTGATATCAAAATCCACCAGGAGACTTGAGACAGAGTCGCCAGACGATTACCCCGGGCGAACAGAGAGGCATGGTTATCAAGGAATTCAAGTGGATCTACTCGAACCAGATTCACCTGATTCACCACCTACGCAAACGGAAGCTAAAGTAGAGAAAATCGGGACAATGTTAGCGGAAAGTGCTTCTGGTTTAGAAGATGAAGAGTGTGAGAAAAATGACAGCAGACGTGAACCAGAGCCGCAGCCTCTCGAACATGCTGGAGCAGATAGTAATCTAGAAGTCTTCAACCACAGTGACCTCAACCTGACTCTTTCACCGCCGAGTGAGATGACTCGCACGGAGCCTACTGCGATTCCAAAACAGCAATGGTGCACAGATGTTAACTTGGCCATGTTGACAGGCGTCGTGTGCATCGTGTGGATCGTGGTCGTATTCATAACGACTCGAGTTGACAGCACAACACACACACATGTTCCACCCAGAGCACTGGAACTGCCTTTTAATACTGTAAGTTACACAGTGCCAAGTGATGCATTCCATCAAACTGACTTGCCGGCGTCAACTCAACTGTCGCCCCAAATTAGCATGTGTTCTTCGCACCTCTGTGTTCAGGAGGGTCACCGTCTTAGGCAACATATTAACAGAAAGTACTCCCCGTGCGATAACTTTTACCGCTACGTTTGCGAAAAGCATCCAATAACTCCTGGCCAACCGTATCGCGACGGGGCCTTCACATCTGTGGACATACTGTTGGAAGAGTTCTTAGCTTCTGCTTTACGTGACTACGTCCTGGACGAGCATCACAGAGACGTCGCTTCACTCAGGGCACTATACAATGCGTGCTTAAGGCCGACTAGCAACTCGTTCACCGATATACAACAGGAAGTTTTCAGCAAGTTGCCCATCGGAAGGTGGCCGTACAAGGGCAACAACTTACGTACGTCCGATATTTGGCAGACAGCGGGATTGCTCGTTCGCCGGTTTGGCGTTGTCAGCATTCTCGAAGTTTCCTTTGGTATAAAACCCGACACGACTAGTCCTACGATAGAACTACGCTACCCGCGATATCTGCACTTTAACGACTATTCGCTTGACGGCGTCGAAACGTTAAGGGACGCCGTTATCGAGGCAGTGCGAGAGCTGGGAAGTTCGGATGACGCGGGCAACTTGGTGGCGCAAGTTACGTTCGTGGCAACAACCTTGGCAACATTGGCAAGGAACGGGACAACGCGGCAAGTGTTGTACATAAAATACGAGGACGTTGTGATCAGCATCCGTACATTCATCCAGTCGCTGTTCGAGGAAGAGCTGGCAGGAGACGTTATTGTGACGCTGAGGGAGCCGCGTTTGCTTACCGAGCAGTTGCAAGCTGTAATATCGGCTGCGAACGCTGTGGCTTTCATGAACTACCTCGGCTTCCGCGTCATCGTATGCTT
Organism: Rhipicephalus microplus; assembly: GCF_043290135.1. Taxonomy (NCBI): domain Eukaryota; kingdom Metazoa; phylum Arthropoda; class Arachnida; order Ixodida; family Ixodidae; genus Rhipicephalus; species Rhipicephalus microplus. The sequence continues at coordinate 172,843,142 of NC_134700.1, read as the reverse complement.
CGCCGCGCTGTTTCATTGGAACCGCGCAGCTAGTCTCCGAAGCGTTCTCAGCGCGGAAATCGCCGCTAGGGTTTTATCCCCGGAGAAGAATTGGCTTTTGTGTCTCCGATTCGTGGAGAGAGTGCAGCCGTCGTGCCTCGGCCAAGCTCTGGCAATGCAGCAGGCATCCGCAGGAATCTCTGCGAGCAGTCGCTTCTGGCTAGCCCAGTTGGAGGATCTGTTCTACAGAAACCTGCCACATGTCGCTTGGTTGACTGACAAAAGCCTGAAGCTGCTTGGCGACAAGCTAGAAAGGCTGTACATTATACACGCCATTGATAAGTCTTCGTGGAATCTGTGCACGCTACGACCACGCTATGCTTCCGACAAAGGGAGCACTTTGCGGATGTTCATTCGCGCCGCGGGAGAGTACCAACGTGAACGCCTTCGCCGAGTGAACAAACCATCCAGACATTCCGACCCCGAGAATGTATTCGGAATGCAGAGCAGGTGATTGATATTCTATTTGCATAGTAGATGATGATGTGTTCTAGGTGTAATTGCTGGTAATCAGGCTTTAGTAGTTGGTTTGGGTGGAGCGCAAACTGATGCGGAACATCTATGACGTTAGCATGTACGAGTCCTGAGACAAAGCACCGGTGTAGTGGCGAAGGTTCGGACATCAGAGATTGTGTTTTTCAGTTTGGCGCGTTTTTAATGGGCACTTATTCACTAAATGAAATAAAGTTTTTCTGGTCACTTACTTGCAATGGATCAAAATACGAGGCCTCAAGATTGTTGGGTGGTGTCTTTTTCATTACTACCAATTCAGCACATTCACTCGCAATTGTAGCTGAACGTCGAATATAACGTCGCTTTTGTACATATGTAGCACTGGCAGAGTGTTGAGTGTTTGTATGTGGCTAATTGTTAAGTATAGTGATGATAATCGAATTATATGAAAATAAAGACGCAGTGCTGACTCATTTTAGTCTTGTTAAAAGATAAACAATGTCACCCCATTAGCGCTTGCTCTGTGCACTGTCCTATCAACATCTAGCTTGTTTCTTCTTGTTCGCGCTAAATATCGTTTTCATGGTCGTCGCTTTCAGTACTTAGGTATCGTGCTGCGTTCGCGATTCGTGCAGGTACAGTGATGCACTTCAGGCCGTGTACGTTCCAGTCGGCCTTGTTAACAGCTCTGCGGTCGCAAATGGGCAGCTTCTCGCCTTCCAAGCAGCGCGTACGGCAGTTCGTTTCTACGCGGGACTGCTGCCTGTCACGTACGAGCACTGGGACAGCAACCTGCCGAACGCAGATGCTCAGTGGAGTCTGAGCCCTTCGTCACGTAACAGCCTGGACCAGCTCCTCGACTGCCTCGCTTCAGACTACCAGGCGCTGTCGAGTTCATCGTTCTCATCTTTGGTTTCGGTGAACCGAGAGAGTGTGGATGAACGCTATTCGCTGTTGGCACAGACCACGGCGCTGGCTCTTGCTTACGCCGCTTTTGAGGTGAGCACTGTGCGGATCACGTGTCTCTTACACATGTCAGCTTGATGAGGTCGTGTGGAGGGAGCACTGCGCGGGAAGCGCATTTCTGGGAGTGGGCGCCGTGTCATGAACGACCCTTCGAGCTTGGTGCGAATTAAAACACATCCTGGGGATAGCAGAAACTGCTACCAATATGTCGGTGAAATCTTGCGGTGGTACGCGGCAAGGGCAACTGGTTATTTTCTCAGGCGTCTCCCTGTCATGCAGAGGCCCACTCTCGCTCGCTTCAAAGCATCCTAGGCCTGCTGTTTGAGGTCGAACAGCGGGTAGCATGCTATTGGCCAATTTTCGACATAAACGAAGAGCTGCGTTTGGATCAGATGATGCTTCCTCCCACGTGGTGCCGCCTCAAACGGATGAGCCACACCCACGAGCAGGAATCACAATGGTAGAGAGCGACTGCGTTCCAACACGTGTGCTCAAGGCCATGACACCCACTCATGTAACTTTTTTTCCCAGTTCCAAACATTTTCCAGGCGCGTAGCCAGAAAATGGGGGAGAGAAAAGGAGGCACCACTATGATTTCGCGAGGGGCACCCCCTTAAAATGGCCATTTTCGCGCTCTGTGTCATGGCGAAAAAAAATTCAGGGGGGGGGGGGGGGTACGTGCCCTGTGTGTATCTCCCTGGCTAGTACCCTGCCCTTTCCGCCCACCTTTCAGTGCGTTTGTCATGACGAATGAAGAAAGAAAGCGCTTAAAGAATCCAACGAAGCTCCATAACAATGGTTCTTCACGGATTTGAGAATAAAGCTTGCTAAGGTATGGTAAGGAAGGACTTGAGAAAACTTTTCCTGAAGTCGATCGAGAGACAATATTTTAATTCCAATGCTGGAGTCAATTGGTAATTACGTGCAGAAGTGTAGTTCATTACGTCATAATTGTGCTTAAAATCACGACATAACATGCTTACCGCGATACATTAGGGCGACCGCTCTCTCAAATAAACATCGACAAGGACAAGCCATGCGGCCGAACAACCTGGAATCTTGCAAATGGCAAGGTTGCAAAGGCGTCATCATCACTTGAATTTTCCCGCTAGACTACCTAGCAAGAAAGAACAGATAAAATGGAAAATTGCCGTACTCGCATTTAAAAATGCTTTTCGTTCATAAATGCTCTTTGGATTTAGGTGCACGTTAAAGAGCTCCAGGTGGTCGCAGCTTCCGGAGAATCTCACTAAGGCATTCGTCATGTTCATGTTATGAATTAAAGATTTAATACTTAATTATTATATCTGTCTAACTGAAACCAACTTACCCCGTGGTTTTTCAAACATGACTGACCCATGTGATGCAGCCTATTTTTAACTGCTATCTAGAGGTTCCGCACGGAGCTCTACTTTCAAGATTTTTTTACGATTAATTGAACCCGTGTAAATTCATACCGAGTCCTCTGAAAAAAAATAAACAGTACGAAACTCAAGCCCCGATCAATTACTTGCAGGAGCTGTTGTGTGGCGAGCACAACCAGCGACTGGACTTCAGGCTGGAGACTTTGAGCGACGTTTCTTCCGAGCAGTTGTTTTTCGTGTACTACGCGCTGGACAACTGTGAGACCACTGACGAGGCCTACCGGGTGACACAGTTCCAGACTCGTGGACGCTTACCCGCCGTGCACCGCGTAAACTTCCCTCTGCGACACGTGCCTCAATTCGGCCGGGCTTTCCGATGCAGCGACTCGGATGCCACTGCGACGACGGAGCGACAACGACCGCGACGCTGCGATGTGATGCGTTGGAACTCGACTGAGCCATCGAGTTCAATGCAGTGGTACAGACGGATCACCCAGGTCCGGGCTAAGTCCTTCGCAAGTCGCAGGAACTCGAGAGCGACGGCTGACGTCAGGAACGGAGGCGCGCCTATGCTGTCTTTTTCCGAGGGTTCTTGGATGATTGCGGGACGTGATGCCGGCTACTGAGAAACCGTGGCGCGAATGCGGTGTTCACGGCGGGCTGAAGCACGCCCGATTCAGAGTCGCGGTTTGAATGGTTGCCAGAAGGGGCGTACTTTTTATGTACGATACGGCGGAGCTCTCGGCCAGTAGTTCCAGTTACACCGTAAGACATTCTTAACCGCAGTGGGTGTGGATGATGAATTCTTTGTAGCGTGTATTGGTCTAGCTTCGGTCTTTTACCTTCAGAGCCCAAGTTATGAGCTCAAAACCTGACGTGCCTCCAAGGCTGACCTACGTTGATGCAGCTTACTTGTTACTGACAGCCCTTTAGAATTTGATCGCGCGTTTATTGCCAACACGTTTGTACTAAAGGAAGATTGTACTTTATCAATTATGACGAGTTCAGTGTCATATTTATGTATGTTACTGATGTTTATTTAGAGTTTCAGTTTTCAGGAGTTAATAAGGTCAGATGAATTGAAGTTAATAACAGAGAATATGTGTTTGCTCTTAGAAAATAACATTTTTGTCTTTTTTGTATGACAAAAATTGTATAAGTTCACGTTGCCGATAACCGCTTACTCATGTATCTCTTGCTTGATAAAAGCTTTCGTTGGTTGCATTGAATTCCTAGCAGGCACTGGTGACGCGAATTTAGAAACATGATCACTCACCATATTCATATTAGTTAGGGGTGAGCGATATTTTCGAACAACGAGTCGAATAGCATTCCATTCAATTATATCGCCCAAATCGAATCGTACATATACTAAATGCCGAATATTTGGCGAAACAGTTTTCGAATAATCAGCACCGATGGGAGAACACCTAAAGAACTGGGCTTTCTGACAACTAGAAATGATTTTTTTTATTCAAATGATTAAATTACCAATGTACATGTAACCGAAGCGTTTACGAGAGAGCCGATGATATATTGATTACCGAATGAAGGCGTTTTGTTTTTCTGAAAACTGTACTCTTGGTTTTTACTCTGCTGCAGCTGAATCGCTTCGACAAGCTCCTCTCTTCATCTTGTAACAACTCAAGTTGGCGAATACGACTTCTTTCACCTTCATGAATAAAAACAAACCAAAGCGTTGTTTTCGTAAACCGCTCTTGTTTTCGTAAATCGCTCTTGCGCATAACGATTTCAACACTGATGCTTACATAGCCCCGCCACGGTGGTCTAGTGGCTAAGGTACTCGGCTGCTGACCCGCAGGGCGCGGGTTCGAATCCCGGCTGCGGCGGCTGCATTTCCGATGGAGGCGGAAATGTTGTAGGCCCGGGTGCTCAGATTTGGGTGCACGTTAAAGAACCCCAGGTGGTCTAAATTTCCGGAGTCCTCCACTACGGCGTCTCTCATAATCATATAGTGGTTTTGGGACGTTAAACCCCACATATCAATCAATCAACTGATACTTACATACTGTTGGTGTCAAGGTTCATGGTGTGACGCGACGTTTATCTGCATTTGTCATACAGATGCCTCCGGCACCCTTTATGACAACTGCAATAGAGCTTCTGTAGGGTCTAGTCAGTTCATAGCATTTAAGATGGGAACATGCCGGGATTGGCTATACATACCACTAGAAAAAGGAGGCTGATTGTATCAGTGACACGTTTATATCTTTGTACCCCTTCGAATTTGAATTCCAGTGTGTGAATATTCCTTAGACATTTGTTTTTACGCATAAAATACGTCTTGCTACGGTTGCAGGTGACACCATGTGCAAATGCAAGGCCTATGGCTATGGCATTATACGCATTGTTGCGGAAAATTAGGCAGATATTAGTAAGTGTAAGCGCTCGTCTCTTCTACAGTTTGTGGTGCATCTTGTCTTGCGCTACATTTTTCATCTCAAATCTAGTACAGCTGTTTTTCGAAACTGTATAGCGAAAGCGCACTCGTGTATAGACCAAAGTGTTTTAGGCTAAGTTCGAATTACTCTGTGTTCCATTCTGCAAGAACTGCTCACCATAGAGCGAGTGTGATAAGTTGACTTCAGGTTGCAGTCCCTGGCTGACGTCACTTTGGAGAAGCTTTTTTTTCCTCTTACACGCGCTCGAAAGGACCACTCAATTATTGGTCGATCTTCCCTAGAGGGTTTGAGTCACAAGAGAAGGTGAACAAAAACAAGAACAAGAACTGCAAACGCAGTGATAAGCCGCATAGGCTGCACCAATCTGGCAAATAGTGCCGCCCGAATATCGCGTCAACATACCGCTGCGCCACTTACCTCAGTTCGCCCAGGCCTTTCAGTGCAACGCTTCCTGTGGAAACTCTTGGCACAGAAGACTGCTGTCCATTGTGGCTCCAGAGCTGTCGCGATGTGAGACCGTCCACTACAACGTGCGAACGTCACCGAATTCGAGAAGCCAGCGTGCTGGCTTTCATGCAAACTAGAGCTTCTTGTTGGTGTAACCATCGCGAAAGGTGATGACACATATTTGCGCAATTCTCGAACAACGTCTGTGATATCGAAACGCGTTCGCTGAATCTGTCCGGAACTTTCGGATTCAGGCTGGATTGCTCCAGTGTTGATGCGGCTTTTCACTCGTTTTGTCAACAGCGTGATAAGCAATGTAGCAATGTAACGATAAGCACGTTTGATTAAAACATATTTTTCGCGTGCTTGTAACATGCTGATGTCTGCGACGTCATTGTTCAAAATACCTGCCAAAAAGAGAACTTTAAAACGTTTTTCTTATTTTTTTTACCGTAGGCGGAGTAATAACCAGTAGTGCTTTAGCCTAAGCGCAGTGTATTTTGCTACTATAATAGCTCACAGAGCTCCATTTCGACTCGTATGTATGTTCTGTGGCATAAAGAACAGGAAAAATTAGAAGCTCTGTATATTATTACATTGATACTTTTCCCAATGAAATAAAGCAGGTGAGTTCATTGCGTGAATTTATTGAACGTTAATTCTATTGAATACCACCCCATTTGTGCTTGTAAAGGGTCAGTGCACACATGAAAAGGCCAAAGGTGGGCTTGCGCTGCCATCTCACGGAGGAGGTGAGCAAACACACCTCTGAAATTGGTCCAATAGCGCGTATCAAGCTCGGTTCGTTGATGATATATATAATGCCTGTTCGCTGTGTCTCTTAACCACACCAGAAGTGAGGCGGTTCGGGCTAGTTGGTATAACATGATGACAGTTATAGCGCGAGAACAGAACGACGACAAAAGGACACGAAGGAGACGCTCGTCTCCTTCGTGTCCCTTTTTTGTTGTTCTGTTCTTGCGCTTTAGTTATCGTCTTAACCCCAGTCAGGTATGCATAATTTCGTGAGTGAACAGCAGGTACCTTCGTTTTGGTTGTCCATATTACGAAGGACGTAGGTGTATTGAACCAGTCAGTGATGCGTATAACATCCCAGTCGTCAATCGCAATGGGCTTCTACATGATAACACCTCCTAAGTTCCGGGATAAATCTCCCGTAGCACGGATTTTTCAGAGCGAAGTTGCTAAGGGTTGTCGTTATTAGTGTGCCCTATCAAAAAGCTAACAGAACCTTAATAAATACCGCTACTAACCACTAGTCCACTAAAATCTAAGAAATCAATAACTGGCCCAACAAGTGACTGCGAAGCGGCGGCGGTGAACCGAAGACCTCGAGTACGTACAACGAGAGAATATTAGGAATCAGATAAGAGAACGGCGGCTGAAGGAAGGCCCCTGAGTTGGACAAGCCTCTCAAGTTTGGACGTCCGTGTCGAGTCATTGACCATACGTGTTTTAAAGCAAACCTCTCTAGTCTGAAAATCAACCCAGAAACAACGCAGCATCACTTTGATAAGGCCTAGCATGGGCCTGGGTGCCACTAGATTAGTCATCAAAATCGCCCAGTTTCTCTGTTCCAAGCTTTGCGAGACCTAGTTCGAAGGCTTTCGTAGCTTCGTGCATGCTTTGGTTTAAGGCCACTAAGATACATACCATGGCTCTAGTGGTAGCATAACGCTATTTCTGAAAAGTTCTCGAGACTTTCAATAAACGACGATGCTGATGATCACATTGTACTGATTAAATTACCCATCCTTCAGATGACTACCTTTCCACGCATGCACTGCTAAAAACGCATCTTCTTGTGACCATGCAATTTAAAACTGCAGCATGCAGTCGCAGGGAGCTGGTATGAGCACAAGTGTCTTGTCTAAAAAAAGCAGAGTTAGCAGTAAAAAGACAATAGAGACAAACACACAAGGCTTATGACGTTCGTATTTATTCGGGGATAATACGGTGGAGGGTCTATCGAGGAGGAGGACGTTTCAACAGTGCTACAATGGAACAAGTGTCAGATTAGTCATTGCACAGAGTTTTGCATTTTACCGCGTAATTTGGCTTTTGAAATCGCACAATGTTGCGGACACAGAAAGATTTCGTTTTCAATACACAGAAGATAGGGTCTGTGCGAGAGATTGTGCCTACAGCTACCGCCAAACCTCACGTGTAAGATTCATCTTCATCCACTGATGGAAACAAGTTCTTGACATGGCAACACTGTCCCATCAACAATGCAAGCGTATCTCATGCGTTCTCAAAAACAATAGCATTGTTGGATGACAGGGGCGTTGCTATGCCTGCTCCATGTGAAGGCGTGACAGTTCTGCGCTGCGTGGCTCAACAGGCCATGACGTGAAGTACGATGGTTACCGTGGGCACATAAAAGCAGAACCAACGTGAACCAACGTATAGGTTGATTTCAGGCCACCAATAATCACGTGACATGACGTCATCTGTTTTTTTCTTTTCTTTTACGTAATCCTATGATTTCACTTTTGCTTTTACCTTGCATGTCAAAGAATGAAGACTGAGGCAGAAGAATCGGGTAAAACTACAGAACCTGTCAACAGCTCACCACTAAATGTGCTCCTCAAAAGGCATTGGCACTAGCCTAGATCTGATTCAGTTGTCCTTTTATTGGAAAAAAAAGCTGTCACTCTAAATTAAAAAAAAATTGATAACTTTGACTAGTAAAAAAAATATAGTGCGAACATATTCAATTGTCGAGATTAGTTGCGATGTGAGCTAGAGCTGTGAGTATACTTGTTTTCTTATATGATGACCAGAGGCCCACGGTTTGAAAAAAAAAAAACTGCGGTGAAACAACATGATGCTTTGTACAGCGCAAATGAACTCGGAGATATAAACTCAGTGAAACAAGATTGACTTGAGTTGGGCTAGTGGTTTGTTTCCTGAGCATAGTTTCTTTAACTATGTGCAATCCATTTTATCTGATGGTCGATTGAGGTGCTTGAGAAGTGCGTTCAGCAGCTGAACAAGTGAAGATAACTTTAACCCGTTTTCATATTTGAAGGGAAGACGTCTCAAACGTCTAGTGGGAGACCTGAAATTTATTTTCTGCGGTCCTAGAAACGCGAAAAAAAAAGGCATCTGGGCATAAGGCTGGGCACGCTCAACAAGAGAAGTCTACACTCGTTTCAATCAAGTATTATCGCAGAATTCTACGCTTGCGATGGTAGATTCCCTATAGAGTTTAAAATTATAAGTATTATCATTTCGATCGCAAATGATTTTTAAGAAAGAAGCATTGAAAGTGAAATTTCGCACTTATAATTCGCGTCTTTGCATAAAAGCGAGAATTCAGATGAAGTATTGAAGCGGTTGGTAGTCTTACTTCCCGCATCAGTACTAGTATCATATCACCCAGGGTTAACTTGTACAGCACTAACTTTGTTGGCACTGGGTTGCCAGACGCGTACACTGCTAATTGCACGGATGAATTTGTTCACGCGTCCTCAAGTGGGCTCACGACGCAGATAACAAGCTTCCACAACGATTCGCTCACAAACGTTTCCAATATCGCATATATCTCTCCTTCTAAACTCGGCAAGTACTGCTATAAGCTACGTTCTAAAGTGACAACGCTCGATAAATCTCTGTATCACATGGTCATCTTGCTCCTAGCGTGCAGTGTTGAACTCCGCGCAAGGATTCTGGGAGTGAAAACATATATATTTTTTCAACAGAAGCACTCACGCGTACACAGCAATAACAGAGGCATGACACATATGCACAAACGCCCCGGAAGAGGTCAAAAATAGAGTCCTTTTTTTTTCTTTTTCACAAGGGTGCTCCAAAATAGTTTGTACATCAGCACATATATGCGATACGTACATCTACGTCATTGGCCAACTGTGCCTTTTTTTTCTCCTCGAAACACAGAAAATTTAATGGTAATCATGTAACATGTACGATAAATCCTGGAAATGCTCCGAAAGAGCTGGGTTTTTACACGCAACGCTATATCTTTGTATATGACACTACAGACAAACGCGTTTACAGCATTCATTTTTTTTTCCTGTTGGTCGGTTGTTGTGCAATACGGATACAAACACAGCCGTGGTTCTCAAGCTACGAAAGTTTGACTAATAAAAGAGGGGGGGGGGAGTGCAAGTTTGGGAGAGAGGAGGAGAAAGTAATGGCTGAAAGGAGGCGGGTTGGCTACGCTTGGTTTTGGAATGTAAGGAGGTTACTACGTCTGTACTATCTGATGCGGCCGCGTCAATGAACGCTTGGTCGACTTGATTTGGAAAGTTGAACACAGGTGGACTGCATGCGCAGAAGAGTCGGCGCGGTGGCGAAAATGCGTGCGGCGTGAAGGCGATTCACACTACAACATCGGCTGACGCGGCGACGTTCCCGAGTGGATGTCCTCAGGCTTCGTTTTGACGTTTGCACATACATACACACATTGCGCGATTGTTCAAATGCGGACGTCTGATGCGTTCAGGAAGGGAAAAAAATGGGGATCGGGACGCGTGAAGTTGGCGGCTGAAACGCGCAGCACTGGCCGGCTTCTCCCGATTCGACGCCATCGTTACATACCTAGCTGTCAGCTGGCCAAGACTTACTCGAAAGACGTGCTTGGCGTGTGTGTCCTGGCTACGAGTTATTCTTGTTCTGCAACATTCTCATACATTTGCCTACCTCTTAACGTGATGGAAGTTTTGGGCTTAGACGAAAGCTTTCCCGTAATACAACGTGCATTCAAGGTGTAATTTAGCACGTGAAGGAATATGGCTCATGGAAAGAGCTGAATCTGTACACCCAACCCATAGTGTAACTCAATAACGTGAAAAAGTGAAAAAAAAAGAAATTGAATAACGATGGCGCCTGCCCCGACATTGTGGCGTGAGCCCAGTGACTGCGCAGAATGCGAGAGGCAATTGGTTTTGTTTACAATGAGCGCTTTAGTGCGTCCAGCATTGAGTAGGGGCAAAGGTCAGATGCGATAATGTGGGCTCACTGCGGTTTGTTAGGTCATCGCCGAATGCGTAATATTTAAGAACTAGACTTTTTAACCAAACGTATCAAAGGAGGTCCATGCGTGGCCATATTCAATCAAACAATATTTTGCGTGCTTAGAATTTAAAGATGGAAGAATGCATGCGTAATTGCAAGCGCTTCACTAAAGGTATGCTGGATGATCGCACATTTAAAGTCATCTCCTTTTGGGGCGACTGTTCAGGAAGCCACAACTATTTCTATAGTACATAGGATTTCAACTAGAGAAAGGACCTCGTTTATACTGGTGCAACAGTTAAGGAGTAGAGAATGTTATAAAGAGCAAATGGATTTAGTAATGACTTTACTGTACTGCCCAGTACACTGAGATGGTAAGCGAGAGATAGAAAAATGCGGTGAATGGTCACATTGCCGCAGTCATCTCGAAATCAGAAAAAAATAGCGAGAATACAAAGAAGCAAACAGAGAAACGTCCATCAAGTCAGCAGCTCATTGCCGTTCGTCATTCAGTCGATTAGGGGAAGCACGTCGCCAGGCTTGCAACGAGTCAGGTGATCGTCTACGACTGGTGTGGAGTCTACTTCATGCCGGGCCTCGAGAAGTGCCAGGCTGGCGGCAGACCTCTCAGTGGGAGAGCGCCTTCAAGATGGCGTGCACTTCCTCGGCTATGGCCATCAGGACGAATTCGAACTGGACCTGAGGCAAGAAAAAGCGTTGAAAGACAAAACAATGAGGGTTGCGGTTCGTGAATAATCATGCAAACAGCACAAATGCATTTTTTGCATGTTTCTTTTGCCGCAACCAGCGCATTACATCCCATGCGCATCAACAAAAGATGCTGTTCTCGCCGAGTACGGCTTCCTGCACGTGAATACGGGATTGATTGATATGTGGGGTTCAACGTCCTAAAGCCGCCATATGATCATGAGAGACGCCGTAGTAGAGGGCTCTGGAAATTTGCGTGCACCCAAATCTTAGCACACGGGCCTATAACATGTTCGCCTTCATCGAAACTGCAGCCGCCGCAGCAGGATGCGGCGGCTGCAGATCCCGTGGCCTGCTGGTCAGCAGCCGAGTGCCTTAGCCACTAGACCACCACAGCGGGGCCGAATACGAGATTGTAAATGCCGATCGATATTTCCGTCTGTCTATTTGGTGGTCATGTGTTCTTTCTCTAGCCTATTATTTGTCATCTGCTCGTTTGGCTCTTTATAAACAGCTAAGTAGTGCGAAATTGCGTACGCGAACAGAAAAGTGAGTTTTCAATTGAGGCTTTAGATGCCTAATCAGGTGCAAAAAGTGGCCGTCGATTGCGTAGTCGTTTACACGAGTGATGCGAGAAATTCTGTGACGATGTCACCATGTATTTCACCCTGACGTCACAGGTCGCTGAATTTGTAACATCCTGAATTCGTAATGGCATCACTATGGCGTACACAACGTGACTGCACATGATTAAGTTGACATTGTCGCCCGGTCGAATGTGGTCCGGTGTCTGAGACAATCCTGCACCACGCGGGGTGCAGAGGGGACCGGGGGGGGGGGGTCACTGCAATTGACTGCGAAGAAAAACAAATGAAGTATGGCTTAGCATTCGATGGTTTTAGGTCTTAGGCCAATGCATTTAGGACCGTGTGACTTTTGGAGTGCAGATCTTGGGAGCCTCCACTTAACGTGGAGACGGCGTCGTCATAACCGGTAGAGCGAATGAAAGACAGTGAACGCGGAGCTCAGCTATGGATGAAAGGCAGCGATAGCGAGGAGTGCGTGCCGAGGAAGGAATGACAATGGCAAAACGTCGGGTTCCGCTGCGGCCACCCGTGGCGCCACGGTAGAGTGTGACATCGTGTGGTCGCCGATGACGTCATCACTAAAGTATACGGCAACGGCGTCCCCCGATAACATATGCGCAAAGAAAGCACTGCACGAGCGGAGGCCTGTCTGCGGCGGCTGTCGTGAAACGCGGCCGCGCGCTGGCCTCTACAGTGTCCGGTTTAGCGAGGAAAACGCGCTTTAGGCACCCGGCGATGCAGTTTACAATATCTGATGGCAGCGCACGAACACACAGCCTAGGGAGCAGGCGCAGCAAAACCAACTCTTCCAATGTGTAGCATAGCGAGTAGACGCAGCAAAATCAGACTTGCACGTGCATATAATTTTCTTCTCAAGTTGCGAGCAGGGGGGTCATGGCTGATTATGTAAGCGCCCAGTAAGCGTTATTTGAAAACGTGCCAAAAAGGGCACTGACACTTCAGCGTGTCACTATGTTCAGCGAGCGTTTCATTTTCTTAGTATCTCTGGCGGTCGGTACCAACAACGCTGAGGCGGCTCAAAACGCTTCGTCACGCCCACTGGTCCACTGTCGCCACTGTAGGGTGCCTATACGCTCAGTCTGCGGTGGCTGGTGTAAAATTGTCGGCGCCAGTCCCGCTACTCACTGCGTTCTCCCTAATGTAAACTGTGTACTTATATACGAAATAGTCTCAGCCAGTTGCTTCTCAACAATGAGCGACGCCTACACAGCTGCACTCAGAATTCACTTGAGGCAGTATCGTTATCACCGGTGATATATACATCGGCAATATAGAGGAGTTTGAT